>NW_026112114.1:177500-182500 GCF_024679095.1 Eriocheir sinensis
GATGAGAAAGTATAAAAAAGAAAAAAAGGAAAATAAACAGAAAAAAAGGAATAAGGAAAGGAAAATAAGGAAAACAAGAAAAACAAACAAAAAATATATAAACAAATAGAAAGTATAAAAACAGGAAAGAAAAAAACAAAGCAAGAAAAAAAGGAAAAACAAAACGAAATAGGAAAAAAAGGAAAAAAAAAAAAGGAAAATAAGATAAAAAAATAACGAAATAGAGAAAAAGATAAAGAATACTTGTGTAGAAAATATAAATAGATGATAAAGTATAAAAATAGAAAAGTTAAAAGGAAAACGAGGTCAGGAGAAAATGAAAGCCTAAAAAACAGTATTCTATTTTCTCTTCTCCCTCTCCTGTTTGTTGTTTGACCTTGTTTTTTTTTTTTCTCTAATTAGCTCCCCTTTCTTTTTTTTCTTTTTTTCTCTATCTATTTCCTCTTCCCTCTTTTTCTTTTTTCTCTATTTCCTTTTTTTTCCTTTTTTTCTCTATCTATTTCCTCTTACTTTTTTCCTTTTCTCTAATTATTTCCTCTTCCTTTTTTTTCTCTATTTCCTTTTCTTTTTTTTTCCTTTTTTTCTCTATTTCCTTTTCTTTTTTTTTCCTTTTTTTCTCTAATTATTTCCTCTTCCTTTTTTTCCTTTTTTTCTCTTTCCTTTTCTTTTTTTCCCTTTTTTTCTCTAATGATTTCCTTTTCCTTTTTTCCTTTCTAATTATTTTCTCTTCCTTTTTTTCTATTTTCTCTTCTTTTTTTCCTTTTTCCTTTAATTATTTCCTTTTTCTTATTTTCCTTTTTTTCTAATTATTTTCTCTTTTTTCCTTTTTTTCTGATTATTTTCTCTTTTTTTTCCTTTTTCCTCTAATTATTTCCTTTTCCTTTCTGTTCCCCTTTTCTCTAATGATTTCCTCTAATTATTTCCTTTTCCTTTTTTCCTTTCTTCTGATTATTTTCTCTTCCTTTTTTTCTGATTATTTTCTCTTCTTTTTTCCCTTTCTCCTCTAATTATTTCCTTTTCCTTTTTTTCCTTTTTTTCTAATTATTTTCTCTTTTCCTTTTTTCTGATTTTTTCTCTTTCCCTTTTTCCTCTAATTATTTCCTTTTCCTTTTTTTCCCTTTTCCTCTAATTATTTCCTCTTCCATTTTTCCTTTTCTCTAATTATTTCCTCTTCCTTTTTTTCTTTTTTCTCCAATTATTTACTCTTCTTTTTCTTCCTTTTTTCTTGTCATATTTTCTTTTCTTTTCCTTCACACTTTTAATTTTTGTCATATTTTCATTCCTTTCAGTTTCTTTTTCTTTTCATTTTCTTTTTTTCTTTTCCCTTCATAATTTTCCTGTTTTTTTCTTTTCCTTTGTTTTCCATTTTTTTTACTTTCCCTCATTTTCTTTTATTTTTTACATTTTTTCTTTTCCTTTCCATCTTTCTATTTTGCTTCCCATCTTTTTTTCTCCTTTTTCCATCTTTTTTCTTCTACTTTCCATCTTTTTCTTTTATCCTTCATCTTCTTCTCTTCTTTTTATCCTTTTTTTCTTTTCCTTTCCATCTTTTCCCATCTTTTTCTTTTGCTTCCCATATTTTTTCATCTTTTTTCTTCTACTTTCCATTTTTTCTTTTATCTTTCATTTTTTTCTTTTCTTTTTCCGTCTCTTCTTCTCCTTTCCATCTTGTCTTCTTCTACTTTCCATCTTTTTCTTCTATTTCTCATCTTTTTCTTCTCCTTTCCATCTAATATTTTCCACTTTTTCCTCTTTTTCCCATCTTTTCCTCAATTCTCAGTTTCCTTTCTTCCTCTCTTTCTTCTTTTTTTCTTCTTTCCTCATTCGTATTCAAATCTTGTCCTCTTTCTTACCTCACTTGCTCGTGCATTTCTCTCCTCCTCCTCTTCCTCCTCTTCCTCCTCCTCCTCTTCCTCCTCCTCTTCCTCCTCTCGTTTTCTCTCAATTTACAGTTTTTACCTCCCAACTTTCTTTTTGTAATCTCCTCCTCTTCCTTTTATTTATTCTCTCTCTCTCTCTCTCTCTCTCTCTCTCTCTCTCTCTCTCTCTCTCTCTCTCTCTCTCTCTCTCTCTCTCTCTCTCTCTCTCTCTCTCTCTCTCTCTCTCTCTGCTATTTGTCTTCATCATTGCCAGTCTTCATTTTGTTTTCATTTGTCTCTTTTTTTTAGATTTATTTCATTTTCTTCTCTCCTTCTCCTCTTCTCTTTTATTCTCTCTCTTCTTCATCTCCCTCTTTCTTCATTTTTTTATTATTTTTACTATTAATTTTTATTCGTTTCCTCTTCTCTTCTCTTTTCTTCTCTTCTTTTCTCTTCTCTTTTACGTTCTTCCTCTTCTTTTTCTTTTCTTCATTCGTTTCCTTCTCTTCTCTTTTCTCTTCTCCTCTTCTTCACCCTTCCTCTTCCTTTCTCTTCGTTTCCCCTTCTTCATTCGTTTCCTTCTCTTCTCTTTTCTCTTCTCTTCTTCGTCCTTTCTCTTTTCTCCTTTTTCTCTTCTTCATTCGTTTCCTTCACTTCTTCTCTTCTTTCTCCTTCCTCTTCTTTTCTCTTCTGTTTCTCTTCTCTTTCTCTTCTTCATTCGTTTCCTTCACTTCTCTTTTCTCTTTTCTTCTTTGTCCTTTCTCTTCTTTTCTCTTCTCTTTCTCTTCTTTATTCGTTTCCTTCACTTCTCTTTTCTCTTTTCTTCTTTGTCCTTTCTCTTCTTTTCTCTTCTCTTTCTCTTCTTCTTTCGTTTCCTTTTCTTCTCTTCTTCGTCCTTCCTCTTCTTTTCTCTTCTTTTTTTCTTCTTCATTCGTTTCCTTCTCCTCTTTTCTTCCCTTCTTCAGTCTTCCTCTTTTTTCTCTTTCTCTTCTTCATTTTCTTCTTTTTTACTTCATTCTGTCTTTCTCTTTAAATTCGTTTCTTTCTCTTTTCCTTCTCTTCTTCTTCCTTTCTAATTTTTTCTCTTCTTTTTTTTCTTCGTCATTTCCTTCTTTTTGCCCCATTTGATCTTTTTCCTTTCCTTCTCTTCTCTTCCTCGTTCTTTCTCTTATTTTCTCTCCTCCTTTTCTCTTCTTAATTTCTTGCATTTTTTGATATTTTCTCTATTTTTCTCTTTTTGTTTATTTTTTTTCTCCCTTCTCCTCTTCTCTTCTCCTTCTCTTTCTCTTCGTCATTTCCTCTTCTTTCTCTAACATTTCCAAGTCTTATTTTACGTTTTTTTTATTATTATTTATTTTCTTTATTTTCTTCTTTTTCTCACTTAAGGACATCGGTATCAACTCTTCCTTTTTTCTTTTCTTTTCTTTTCATTAATTTTCATCGTTTATTTCTCTCCCAACTTTCGTATTTCTTTTAACTTTCCCGACCTTGATTTTCCTCTTTTTCTTCTAATTTACTGTTTCTTCTTTTTCTTCTTCTTCTTCTTCTCTTTTTTTACTTCTTTTCTTTATTTCTTCCCTTTTTTCTGTAACTTTCGTATCTTTGTTTTTATTTTTAATGTTTCTTCTTCATTTCCTTTATTTATCTTTCCTAATTACACTTTTTATTAACATTTATCAGGATTTCCCTCATTCCTTTTCATCGCTTTCCTTCCCTTCCCTTCCTTACCGTTCCCTTCAATTCTCTTCCCTTTCCTTCCCTTCAATTCCCTTCCCTTCCCTTCCCTTCCCTTCCCTTCCCTTCCCTTCTCTTCCTTTCCCTTCCATTCCCTTCGTTTTCCCCCCTTCCCTTCTCTTCCCTCCGTTTTCCTTCCCTTCCCTTCTCTTCCTTTCCCTTCCATTCCCTTCGTTTTCCCCCCTTCCCTTCTCTTCCCTCCGTTTTCCTTCCCTTCCCTTCTCTTCCTTTCCCTTCCATTCCCTTCGTTTTCCCCCCTTCCCTTCTCTTCCCTCCGTTTTCCTTCCCTTCCCTTCTCTTTCCTTCGTTTTCATTTCCTTCCCTTCCCTTGCCTTCGTTTCCCTTCCCTTCCCTTCCCTTCCCTTCCCTTCTCTTCTCTTCTCTTCCCTTCCCTTCCCCTCCCTTCCCTTTCCCTTCCCTTTCTTTCCCTTCCCTCCCGTAATCTTCCTTTCCCCTCCCTTAATAATCTCCCTTTTTGCCTTCTCTTCCTCTCTCCTCCTCCTCCTCCTCCTCCTCCTCCTCCTCCTCCTTACCTATCTTCTTTCTTTATTTCTTCTTTCAAATCTTCAATCTTCCATATGAATCTCTTACTAATTCTTATTTTTCTCTATTCCTATTCTTCTTTATCTCAGTGTTTCTCTATCCATACTTTTCTCCATCATTTCTTTTCTTTATCTCCGTGTTTCTCTGTTCCCATTTTCTTACTTCCTATTTTTCTTTATTGCTATTTCTCTGTTTATTATCTCTATTTTTTTGTCTTTTTCTTTATTTGTGTTCCCTCTGTTTATTCTGTCTTCTCTTTCTCTTCTGTTTCGTAGGTGAAAAATAACAGAAGGGTCAAAGGTCAGGTGCAAAAAGGTCAAATTAGGGAGGAACAATTTAATTAGTCTGCACACCTTTACCTGTACGTCTTTTCCTCATCCTTCTCTATTTCCTCACTAGTTCCTCTTCTTCCTTTAATCCTTCCCCTCTTTCTTTCCTTTCCTCCTCCCCTCCCCTCACCTCCCCTCCCCTTCCCTTCCCTTCCCTTCCCTTCCCTCCCAGTCCCCTTATATTCCTTTCCCTTATTTTTTTTCCTTCCCTTCCCTTCCCTTCCCTTCCTTCCCTTCCTCTCCCCTTCCCTTCCCTTCCCTTCCCTTCCCTTCCTTCCTATCCCTTCCCTTCCTTCCCTTCCCTTCCCTTCCTTCCTATCCCTTCCCTTCCTTTCCTTCCTTCCTTCCTTCCCTTCCTTCCTTCCTTCCCTTCCTCCTTCCTCCCCTTCCCTTCCCTTCTCTTCCTTCCTATCCCTTCCTTCCTTCCTTCCCTTTCCTTCCTTCCTTCCTTCGATCCTCCCTTCCTTCCCTTCTTCCTTCTATCCTCCCTTCCTTCCTTCCTTCCTTCCTTCCAACCTTCCAATCTCCCTTCCTT
>NW_026112114.1:187500-197500 GCF_024679095.1 Eriocheir sinensis
ATTCATTATTTTCCTATTTCTATTCTTTCATTATTTTCCTATTTCTATTCATTCATTATTTTCCTATTTCTATTCTTTCATTATTTTCCTATTTCTATTCATTCATTATTTTCCTATTTCTATTCATTCATTATTTTCCTATTTCTATTCTTTCATTATTTTCCTATTTCTATTCATTCATTATTTTCCTATTTCTATTCATTCATTATTTTCCTATTTCTATCCTCATTCATTATTTTCCTATTTCTATTCATTCATTATTTTCCTATTTCTATTCATTCATTATTTTCCTATTTCTATTCATTCATTATTTTCCTATATCTATTCATTCATTATTTTCCTATTTCTATCCTCATTCATTATTTTCCTATTTCTATTCATTCATTATTTTCCTATTTCTATTCATTCATTATTTTCCTATTTATTCTCATTCATTATTTTCCTATTTCTATTCATTCATTATTATCCTATTTCTATTCATTCATTATTATCCTATTTCTGTTCTCATTCATTATTTTTCTACTTCTATTCATTCATTATTTTCCTATTTCTATTCATTCATTATTTTCCTATTTCTATTCATTCTTTATTTTCCTATTTCTATTCATTCTTTATTTTCCTATTTCTATTCATTCATTATTATCCTATTTCTATTCATTCATTATTTTCCTATTTCTATTCATTCATTATTTTCCTATTTCTGTTCATTCATTATTTTCCTATTTCTATTCTCATTCATTATTTTCCTATTTCTATTCTCATTCATTATCCTATTTCTATTCATTCATTATTTTCCTATTTCTATTCTCATTCATTATTTTCCTATTTCTATTCATTCATTATTTTCCTATTTCTATTCATTCATTATTTTCCTATTTCTATTCATTCATTATTTTCCTATTTCTATTCATTCATTATTTTCCTATTTCTATTCATTCATTATTTTCCTATTTCTATTCATTCATTATTTTCCTATTTCTATTCATTCATTATTTTCCTATTTCTGTTCATTCATTATTTTCCTATTTCTATTCTCATTCATTATTATCCTATTTCTATTCTCATTCATTATTTTCCTATTTCTATTCTCATTCATTATTATCCTATTTCTATTCATTCATTATTATCCTATTTCTATTCTCATTCATTATTATCCTATTTCTATTCATTCATTATTATCCTATTTCTATTCTCATTCATTATTATCCTATTTCTATTCATTCATTATTATCCTATTTCTATTCTCATTTTTTCCTATTTCTATTCATTCATTATTTTCCTATTTCCATTCTCATTCATTATTTTCCTATTTATATTCATTCATTATTTTCCTATTTCTATTCATTCATTATTATCCTATTTCTTTTCATTCATTATTTTACTATTTCTATTCATTCATTATTTTCCTATTTCTATTCATTCATTATTATCCTATTTCTATTCTCATTCATTATTTTCCTATTTCTATTCATTCATTATTTTCCTATTTCTATTCATTCATTATTTTCCTATTTCTATTCATTCATTATTATCCTATTTCTATTCATTCATTATTTTCCTATTTCTATTCATTCATTATTTTCCTATTTCTATTCATTCATTATTTTCCTATTTCTATTCATTCATTATTTTCCTATTTCTATTCATTCATTATTTTCCTATTTCTATTCATTCATTATTTTCCTATTTCTATTCATTCATTATTTTCCTATTTCTATTTTCATTCATTATTTTCCTATTTCTATTCATTCATTATTTTCCTATTTCTATTCTTTAATTTTTTCCCTATTTCTATTCATTCATTATTTTCCTATTTCTATTCTCATTCATTTTCCTATTTCTATTCATTCATTATTTTCCTATTTCTATTCATTCATTATTTTCCTATTTCTATTCTTTAATTTTTTCCCTATTTCTATTCATTCATTATTTTCCTATTTCTATTCTCATTCATTTTCCTATTTCTATTCATTCATTATTTTACTATTTCTATTCATTCATTATTTTCCTATTTCTATTCATTCATTATTTTCCTATTTCGATTCATTCATTATTTTCCTATCTCTATTCATTCATTATTTTCCTATTTCTATTCTCATTCATTATTTTCCTATTTCTATTCATTCATTATTTTCCTATTTCTATTCATTCATTATTTTCCTATTTCTATTCATTCATTATTTTCCTATTTCTATTCATTCATTATTATCCTATTTCCATTCATTATTATCCTATTTCTATTCATTCATTATTATCCTATTTCCATTCATTATTATCCTATTTCTATTCATTCATTATTATCCTATTTCCATTCATTATTATCCTATTTCTATTCATTCATTATTATCCTATTTCAATTCTCATCATCACACAAAAAACACACAGCCTAAGACAACCAAGACAACCAATGATTAATGTCTTTAGGAGCGTCGTAACTTCACCCATGTTTACCCTTAGTGGACAGGTTAATAGAATACTGTATTACCTGGCGTACCTGAGAGAGAGTGAAGGGGGGGGTGCGAGGGAAGGGAAGGGTGGGGGGGGAGGGGAAGGTAGAAGAGAGGGAAGGGAAAGGAGGGGAAAAGGGATAAGAGAGGGAAGGGAGAGGAAGGAAGAAGAGGGTTAACAGGGAGGGGAATGAGGAAAAGGGAAGAGGAGGTAATTGAAAGAAAGGTGTAGAAGGGAAAAGAATGGGGAAAAGACGGAAGGAAAAGAGGAGAGGAAAGGGAAAGGAGGGAAGAAGAGGGTTAAGAGGGAGAGGAAAGATGAAAAGGGAAGAGGAAGTAATTGAAAGAAATGTGTGGGAGGGGAAAGAATGGGGAAAAGACGAAAGGAAAAGAGGAAAGGAAAGGGAAATGAGATAGGAAGAGGAGTATGAAAGAAGGGAGTGAGGAAAAAGATGGATAGAAGGAAAGGGGTGGATGGGAAGGAAAAGGGGAAGGAAAAAAGTAGATGGGAAGGAAAAGGGAAGAGGAAAGAAGGGGATGAAAGGAAAGGGAAGGAAAGAAAAGGAATATGAGAGAAGGGAGTGAGGAAAGAGATGGATAGAAGGGAAGGGAAGGAAAAGGGAAAGGAAAAAAGTAGATGGGAAGGAAAAGGGAAGAAAAGAAATGGATAAAAGAGAAAGGAAAGACGAAGAAAGGTGGAGATAGAGGTTACGTTTTCTTCTTCTTCTTCTTCTTCTTCTTCTTCTTCTTCTTCTTCTTCTTCTTCTTCTTCTTCTTCTTCTTCTTCTTCTTCTTCTTCTTCCCTTGACTCCATTTTTTCTTCTTTTTGTTTTTTATTTTATTTTTAATATATTTTATCTTCTTCCTCTTCTTCTTTTTCTTCTTTTCCTTCTTTCGTTTTATCATCAGCTCCTCCTCCTCCTCCTCCTCCTCCTCCTTCTTCCCTTGACTCCATTTTTTTTCTTTTTTCTTTTACTTTTTTATATATTTTATCTTCTTCCTCTTTTTCTTCTTTTCCTTTTTCTTTCGTCCTTATCATCAGCTCCTTCTTCTTCTTCTTCTTCTTCTTCTTCTTCTTCTTCTTCTTCTTCTTCTTCTTCTTCTTCTTCCCTTGACTCCATTATTTCTTTTTCTTTCTTTTATTTTTCTATTTTATCTTCTTTTTCTTCTCCTTCTTTCGTCTTTATCATCAGCTCCTCCTCCTCCTCTTTCTTCTTCTTCTTCTTCTTCTTCTTCTTCTTCTTCCCTTGGCTCCTTTTTCCTTCTTTTTTTTTCTTTTATTTAACTATTTTCATCTATTTTATCTTCTTCCTCTTCTTTTTCTTCTTTTCCTTTCGTCCTTATCATCAGCTCCTCCTCCTCCTCCTCCTCCTCTTCCCTCGGGGTTTCTCATAACTTCTTACATCTCTTCGTCCTCCACTGTGTCCTCTCCTTCATTTATTATTTATTCTCTCTCTCTCTCTCTCTCTCTCTCTCTCTCTCTCTCTCTCTCTCTCTCTCTCTCTCTCTCTCTCTCTCTCTCTCTCTCTCTCTCGTATATTATTTACCTCCATCTCTTCCTTGTCGCTCTACACCTTTTTTTTCCTTTTTTTACTTTCATTTATTTTACATTTTCTTTTTTCTTTATTCTTTTTTTCTTTCCTTTGTATCAGACGTAAAACAAAAAAAAACAAAAAATCCCTTTATAATTTTCTTCATCTTGTTTGACATCACGTTCCGGTTTTTCATTTATTTTTTTGTATTCTTTTTTTTTTTTTAATGTCGAAAGAGCTAAGGACAATTTTTTTTTATATTATTCTGATTTTCTTATCCACTTTTTCCCTTTTTTCATTCTCCTTTTCATTTTTTCTCCTGTATTTTCCATCTTTTCTCTTGGTGTCCTTTCTTTTCTTTTCCATTTTTCTTTTCCTTATCTTGTTTTTCTTTTCAGCCACTTTTTCCCTTCTTTTCCTCCCCTCTCATCTTCATCTCCTTCCTCCCCTTCTCTCTATCCATCTCATTTCATCTTTCCCTTCTCTCTTCTTTCCTCATTCCTTTATTTACATTTCCCCGTCTTTCCCTTCCCTCTCTTCTATTGTTTTTCGTCCCTCTTTTAAAGATAATTCGTATTTCTGAAGATGTATAAATCATTTGATGTTTTGAGATGCTAACGAAACCTTCTGAGACTTCCTAGATTATTGAAAGGACTACGATACTCCCAAGATTAAAGAAATAGGGAAAAAAAACACTCCTAAGTCTAAAAAAAGGCTAAGAAAGACTCCTAAAATAAGAGAAAGGCCTAAAAAATACTCGTAAGATAAGAAATAGGCCTAAAAACACTCCTAAGGTAAGAAAAGATAGAAAAACACTCCTAAGCTTAGAAAAAGGCTAAGAAAGACTCCTAAAATAAGAGAAAGGCCTAAAAAATACTCGTAAGATAAGAAATAGGCCTAAAAACACTCCTAAGGTAAGAAAAAGATAGAAAAACACTTAAAATAAAAAAGTGTAAGAAAGACTCCTAAGATAAGAGAAATGCCTAAAAAATACTCATAAGATAAGAAATAGGCCTAAAAACACTCCTAAGGTAAGAAAAAGATAGAAAAACACTAAGATAAGAAAAGGACTTCTTATATGAGGATAAGAAAAAGTCCTGAAAAACATTCCTAGGATGCGAGAAAGACAGAAAAATCACTCCTAAGATAGGTAAGACGCAAGTAAGCCTCCTGAAACCTAAGAGAACTCCCAAGATAGTAGCAGAACTCTAAGAAAGACTCCTAAGGTACGAGAACTTGTAATACCTCCTAAGAGAACTCCTAAGACACTAGCAGAACTCTAAGAAAGACTCCTAAGGTACGAGAACTTGTAATACCTCTTAAGAGAACTCCTAAGACATTAGCAGAAATCTAAGAAAGACTCCTAAGGTACGAGAACTTGTAATACCTCCTAAAACCCTAAGAGACTCCTAAGCTATGAGCAGAACTAAGAGAAGCTCCTAAGTAAAATATAAATAAAAACAAAGACTCGTAAGAAAAGAAATAAAGAAAACCTCCTTAGTCAATAACCTCAGAAAGACTCATAAGACAACCTCATAAGTCCAAACCCTAAGACAACCTCCTAAGTCCAAACCCTAAGACAACCTCCTAAGTCCAAATCCTAAGACAACCTCGTAAGTCCAAATCCTAAGACAACCTCGTAAGTCCAAATCCTAAGGCAACCTCCTAAGTCCAAATCCTAAGACAACCTCGTAAGTCCAAATCCTAAGACAACCTCGTAAGTCCAAACCCTAAGGCAACCTCGTAAGTCCAAATCCTAAGACAACCTCGTAAGTCCAAATCCTAAGACAACCTCCTAAGTCCAAATCCTAAGACAACCTCGTAAGTCCAAACCCTAAGACAACCTCGTAAGTCCAAACCCTAAGACAACCTCCTAAGTCCAAATCCTAAGACAACCTCGTAAGTCCAAATCCTAAGACAACCTCGTAAGTCCAAACCCTAAGACAACCTCGTAAGTCCAAACCATAAGACAACCTCGTAAGTCCAAACCCTAAGACAACCTCCTAAGTCCAAATCCTAAGACAACCTCGTAAGTCCAAATCCTAAGGCAACCTCGTAAGTCCAAATCCTAAGACAACCTCGTAAGTCCAAACCCTAAGACAACCTCCTAAGTCCAAATCCTAAGACAACCTCGTAAGTCCAAATCCTAAGACAACCTCGTAAGTCCAAACCCTAAGACAACCTCGTAAGTCCAAACCCTAAGACAACCTCCTGAGTCCAAACCCTAAGAAACAACCCTAAAAATAGCCCTCCCAGCGTCCCTTTCACGAGCGTCAGGTGCGAGGACACTCATTCTTAACCTCATTAGCACCAGTCGCCATTATTTAGCCAGCAATCTTTCCGGAGCGCCGCCCGAGCCCACGCCCCTCTCGCAATCCGTGTTAGCACTGGCGTAAGTTCATTCCCTTGCGGCCTTGCCTCCTCCTCCTTCCTTAATGGACTCGCCCGGCCATAGGGGAGGCCTCGTGACGTCACTGGAGGCCCTTGACTGAGCTTAATTAATCCGGGGAGTAAGGGAAGGACGCTTGGCCAATAGACTTAGACTGGGTCAGGGGAGTCCGCCTTTTTTACGGGGCGTTGCGGGGCTGTGTTGGGTTGGGTTGGGCTCGGCGGCGCTGCGTCATGGAGAATGGGAAGGGGAGGGTGTAGAGAGATGAGGGAAAGGGGAAAACTAGTGAAAATGGGTGAAAAAAGGATAGGAAAGGAAGGAGAGGTGGATAAATTTAGTAAACGTAATAAGAATAGGAGTGAAAGGAAGGAAGAAAGATAGAGCGAGTATATGGAAATGGGGGAGTAAACAGAGATGAGTAAAGGGGGGAAACTAATGAAAATGGGTGAAAGGATAGGAAAGGAGAGAGAGGTGGATAAATTTAGTAAACGTAGTAAGAATAGGAGTGAAATGAAGTAAGCAAGGAAGAGAAAGTATATGGAAATGGGGGAGTAAAGAGAGAGGAGTAAAGAGGGAAACTAAAAGGAAACATGATAGAAAGGAAAGGGAAGGAAAGGAATGGAAAAGTATGTGAAATAAAGATGAGAATATTAGCAGAAGGAAGGAAGAAAGAAAGATACAAAATGATAATGGGGGAGTAAACAGAGAGATGAATGAAGGAGAGGAGATAAAGAAAAGAAGAAGAAAGAAAGGAAAGGAAAGGAAAGGAAAAGCGAGTAAAGGAAGGAAATAACGAGTAAAAAGATAATGATATGAATAGTTGAAGGAAGAAAGGAAGATACAAAATAATAACGGAGGAGTAAATAGAGAAATGGATGAAAGAGTGGAGATAAAGAAAAGGAGATGAAGGAAAGGAAGGGAAAGGAAAAGCGAGTAAAGGAAGGAAATAACGAGTAAAAAGATAATGATATAAATAGTTGAAAGGGGAAGATTGGAAGAAAAAAAAACGATACATAGAGGAGAAAAATAAAGAAAAATGGATGAGAGAAAAAGGAAATGAAAGAGTGAATGAAGGAAGGAAGGAAGAAAGAAAGTGTAATTAAGTAAATAAAGTATATAAAATTAATGATCAAAATGATAGAAGAAAAGGTTGGAAGGAAGGAAGGAAGGAAGGAAGGGAAAAAAAGCGATAGAATAGAACAAAGGAAGGAAGGAAGGAAGGAAGGAAGGAAGGAAGGGAAAGAAAAAAAGCGATAGAATAGAACAAAGGAAGGAAGGAAGGAAGGAAGGGAAAGAAAAAAAGCGATAGAAAAGAACAAAGGAAGGAAGGAAGGAAGGAAGGGAAAGAAAAAAAGCGATAGAAAAGAACAAAGGAAGGAAGGAAGGAAGGAAGGGAAAGAAAAAAAGCGATAGAAAAGAACAAAGGAAGGAAGGAAGGAAGGGAAAGAAAGAAGCATAGATAGAATAGAAGGAAGGAAGGAAGGAAGGAAGAAATGAAGGAAGAAAGAAAGGAAGGAAGGAAGGAAGAGAAGGGGACAGTGTTAATAAAATAGGAGGGAGGCCAAAAGTGTGTGTGTGTGTGTGTGTGTGTGTGTGTGTGTGTGTGTGTGTGTGTGTGTGTTCCCTCCCTGTGATAGTGATTTCATTTTTTTTTTTCGTGCAAGTTTTTTTCTATTTTTTCTCTTATCGTTTGAGTTCGTTTTTTGTCGGTTTTTCCGTTACTAGTCGTTTTTCCGTGTATTTTTAACTCGTTTTCTCGCTCACACCCACCACACACACACACACACACACACACACACACACACACACACACATTCAATCAACAAAGAAGAGGAATAAAACAATACATAACAAGAACAAAAACAGCAGAACAAAGAATCAAAAGGTCAAACAGAAAAGAGTAAAACACACACACACACACACACACACACACACACACACACACACACACACAAAACACACAAATCAAACACGTGATCAAACATACCCACACTTGAAACCTGAAACTCGACCCGCGCTTCTTTTTCCATATTCCAAACTTCTCCATCAATAAGAAACAAAACAGGACACAAAAACTCATAAAACACACAAAACAAACACAAAACCAAACATGCTCACACTAAAAACATGAAACTCGACCCACACTTCTTTTTCCATATTCCAAACTTCTCCTTCAATAAAACACAACGAAAGAGAAACAAAAACACACATAAAACACAAACCAAACACAAAACCAAACATACCCACACCAGAAGCTTGAAACTCGACCCACACTTCTTTTTTCCATATTTCAAACTTCTCCTTCAATAAAACACAACAAAAGAGAAACAAAAACACACATTAAACACAAACCAAACACAAAACCAAACATACCCACACCAGAAGCTTGAAACTCGACCCACACTTCTTTTTTCCATATTTCAAACTTCTCCTTCAATAAAACACAACGAAAGAGAAACAAAACCACACATAAAACTCACATAAAACACACAAAACAAACACAAAACCAAACATACCCACACCAGAAACTTGAAACTCGACCTGCACTTCTTTTCCTTATTCCAAACTTCTTCATCAATAAAACAAAACGAAAGAAAACCAAACACTCATAAAATTCACATAAAACACACAATACAGACACAAAACCAAACATACCCACATCAGACGCTTGAAATTCGATCCCACCTTTCTTTTTCCATATCCCAAATTTCGCCATCAATAAAAGACGAAATGAAGAGAAACAAAGAAAAAGCGACTCGGTGTGTTCTAGCGTTTACCAGTGGCGGGAGGAACACAGCGGCAGATGCGAGGCTATTGATTGGCCGCCTCCTGAATTAATGATGTGTGGACAGCCTTACCAGTTCAGGCGGCGAGAGAGATGCAAACGCTGACTGACTCTTGCATTGGAAAGTTGGACAGAATGAATGAGGGAGAGAATGGACGAGTTTGTAAGGGGAACGCATATACAGTAGATCAATGTGCAAGAAATGAATGACAGGATGAAAGAGATGCAAACACTGACTGACTCTTGCATTGGAAAGTTGGACAGAATGAATGAGGGAGAGAATGGACGAGTTTGTAAGGGGAACGCATATACAGAAAATCACTATATATGAAATGAATGACAGAATGAAAGGGATGCAAACACTGACTGACTCTTGCATTGGAAAGTTGGACAGAATGAATGAGGGAGAGAATGGACGAGTTTGTAAGGGGAACGCATATACAGAAAATCACTCTGTATGAAATGAATGACAGGATGAAAGAGATGCAAACACTGACTGACTCTTGCATAGGAGAGTTGGATGAGCAGGGTTAAGAGGGAGAGAATTGACGAGAATGTAAAGGGAAACGATCAATTAAAAAAAGATGAAAGATATTGGAAACACCTGTCAACTCTTGCATAGAAAAGTTGGACAGAATAAAGTAACATCAATAAGAGACACATACTAAAACCTTGAGAGTATGCAAGAGAAAAAGTAGAGTTGTCCAATCAAAAAGATGAAAGATTATGCAAACACTCGTTACCTCTTGCATAGAAAAGTTGGGACAAAATAAAGTAACATTAATCAGAGAGAGAGAGAGAAGAAGAAGAAGAAATACAGTTGTCCAATTTAAAAGTTGAAAGGCAG
>NW_026112114.1:202500-210000 GCF_024679095.1 Eriocheir sinensis
TTCAGGAGTAGTTTTATGACCCTGGTGGTAGTTTGACCTTTCCTCTGAATCATAATCCTAAAGAAACACACATTGGGTCGTATTTTAAAACTTTCGTCGGCCAAGTTCACATATTTGACAAGGCTTTCGTAGGAGTTTTGGGCATTTTCAGGAGTGTAGTTTTATGACCCTGGTGGTAGTTTGACCTTTCCTCTGAATCATAAACCTAAAGAAACACTCATTGGGTCGTATTTTAAAGCTTTCGTGGGCCAAGTTCACATATTTGACAAGGCTTTCGTAGGAGTCGTGGGCATTTTCAGTAGTAGTTTTATGACCCTGGTGGTAGTTTGACCTTTCCTCTGAATCATAAACTTAAAGAAACACTCATTGGGTCACATTTTAAAACTTTCGTGGGCCAAGTTCACATATTTGACAAGGCTTTCGTAGGAGTTTTGGGCATTTTCAGTAGTAGTTTTATGACCCTGGTGGTAGTTTGACCCTTCCTCTGTACCATGAACCTAAAGAAACACTCATTAGAACCAGACTGACCCCTTCTTTGACCTTTAGAAATTGTTGATGTGAGAACTGAACGTTTCTTATAATACCGACCTCTGTCTCCCTCTCTCCTCTCCTCTTCCGACCCTTCTCTCACTAGCTCATTTCTCCGCGCTCATAATTCTACTTGGGATCCGTTTTTCGCGTCATTTTTCCTCCTCTCCTCTCTTCTCTATCTTTTTCCTACCGCCCTAACGCCAGCCAGCCAGCCACGCCCACTAATCTCCATCCATTAACTCGTCCAGAATGTTAGTTTTATCCCTTTTATCGCCGCTCTCGCCCCGCCCGATCCCAGCTGTGATATGTGGCAGCTTGGGGCCCAACCAGCACCACCACCCACGCCCCTGCGCCGGCCTTACCTTATCTACCTAATCCTTAACCTTGCCTTCACTCTGCCTTACCTACTCACCCTGCCTAACTAACCCAACCTTACCTCACCTTTTTGCCTAACCAACCTTTACTCACCCCAACTAACCTAACCTAACCTTACCTTACCTTACCTTACTTTAACCTGGCCTAACCTAACCTAACCTTACAACCTAACCTTTACCTTTTTACCCACCTAATAGTCCTAACCTAACCTTTACTTAATTTAGCCTTACCACTTCCACTAACCTGGCTTTTACTCAACTAACCTAGCAACACATGAGTTTTTTGTTTGGTTCTAGCCTACCTTAATCCTTACTCTTTTAGCCCAACCTAACCTTCTACCTTACCTTACCCAACCTAACCTAATTCTAACCTTACCTCTACTAAACCTAACTTGGTCCTATCCTTATTTCATTTAACCTAACTCTTTTGTTTCAATCCTAACCTAACTCAATTCCTTAGTTTGATTTACCTAACTTACTGGTTTGGTCTTAACTCATTACCATCTGTTTCATTTGATTTTACATTCTAATCTCATTTTACATTCTTATTTATTCCATTTGTTTTATTTCATTTGGTTACCTATTCTAATCCTAACTAACCTATCTTTGCAACAACTTTCTTCCCCATACGAACACGTACAACACCCTTTTTTCCCTCCTCACTCTTCCTCATCCCTTCCTCCCCTCACCTCCCTGCCCCCTCTACATTTCCCTTCTGAGCCCCTTTCCTCTCCCATATCACCTCCCGCAGCTCCTCATCGGTCGATATATGCAAAATCAAAGTAGAGTGTAATCATTGCCATAAACACCAACTAATGTCTCTCTCTCTCTCTCTCTCTCTCTCTCTCTCTCTCTCTCTCTCTCTCTCTCTCTCTCTCTCTCTCTCTCTCTCTCTCTCTCTCTCTCTCTCATACCCCCCCCCCTCCCCCCTGCTTAGAGAGGCCTATCACACCCTTGCTGTGACAAAATGTTCGTTAAAAAGAAGAAACGGGGTCAAGCATGCGGCGGCGCTACGTGAGCCCCGCGGGCACGGACCGACGAACCGACGGACGAACGAACGGATCGCAGCGAAGGGACGGACGAGCGGACGGGCGGACGCGGATATTGGTTATTTTTTTTTTAGGAGGCGGTGAAGGGAAGAAGGAGTTTAGAGGAAGGTAAAATTGGAGAATAGAAAGACAGTAGAAATGGATAGACAGACGAGGATAAGACGGACGGACGCGGGAACGGAGGGGAGGGAAGGAAGAACGGAGGAAGGGCTGAGATAACGAACGAGGCGAGTAGAGGAAGGGGGAAGAGAAGGAAGAGGGAGGAAAGGGAGGGGTGAGGGAAGGGAGAAGGGAAGGGGAGGGGAAAGCGACGGACGAGATGGGCAACGGGCGCGAGACAAAAGCAAATGGGTGGTTAGGTTAGGTCAAGGTTAGGTAAGGTTAGGTTAGTAAGGTAAAATGAGTGTAAAAGGTAAAGTAAGGTTAGGTAAAGCGCGTTAGTATAATAAGGTAAGGTATGTATATTAGGTAGTAGTAGTAAATTGGAAACAAGGTAAGGTAAGGTAAAGTAAGGTTAGGTAGGTAAAGGTAAGGAAGCTTAGGTTAGGCAAGTTAGGTTAGGGTAAGGTAAAAGAATAAAGGTAAGTCGGTTAGGTTAGGTTAGGTAAGGTAAATGAAATGGAAATAAAAGGGTTATAAGGAATGGAAATGAGTAAGGTACAAATAAGGATTAGGGCCGTTAAGGTGACAAAGGTAAGGTTAGGTAAATAGGTAAGGTTAGGTTAGGTAAGGTGTATAGGTTAGGTAAAGATGAAATATAACAAATTAGAGTTGGAAGTTAAATAAAAATAAAAAAAGATGAAATATAAAAATAAAGGTTAGAGTAAGGTGAGTGGAGTATATAGGTAAAGGTTAGGTTAGGTAAGGTAAGGTTAGCTTAGTTAGGCAAAAGGTTAGGTATGTATGTAAGGGTAAAGTAAGGTTAGGTAAGGTAAGGTAGGTAAGGTAAGGTTAGGTTAGGGTTAGGGTTAGGGGCGTAAGGCAAGGTAAGGAAGTAAGGTTAGGTTAGGATTAGGTTCACGCCTCATGTCCAACTGTTTCCAAATGCCGGAACAATGGGACCAATCAGGTTCTTAATGTGTGTTTCTTTTAGGTTTCATTGGTGTTAGAAGAACGGTCAAACTATATCACTAGGCTTCACCAAAGTTCTACCTCCTAGAAAACGCTAACACAACCTCCACGAAAGCCTAAAAAATATGGGTGTGTATATCCATTCTGTCAAAGTTTCCGTCTACTTCCAAAGGCTCTCGGTAGAAGTTGTTTCAACTGTCCGCTTTGCGATTAGCACGGATTTCATGCCTTTCCACTGGTAGCCTTCCGGTAACATATGCTCCTTCAGGTCTTTCTCATGGCTCTCCCCCAGGTGGATAGTGACAGTGTTTCCCATGTGGTATTGGTGTGTGTGCTTGATCTCCCCCTCCCAAAGGTGCAGGACTTTACATTTTTCTTCACAATTAGTTAGCAGCCACTTTTTGCTCCACTCCTGTAGCTTGAGTGAGGAGGGTCACTTCTCTTGCAGGAAATCCACAGTCAAGAGAGATTCAAGGGGTTTCCCAGGGGTGGTTCTTGAGCCTTGACGGTATAGTTTTACAAGGCTTCCGCGCTGTGAACAGGACACCCATGACAACCCAACGTGCTAACCTCTGGCCTTGAAAAACGTTCGTACCAAAGAGAGAGGCATTAACGTTTGATAATACGTGCAAGTCCCAGAGCAACGTATGGGCGCTTTGCTCGGCACTACTTTCCAAGCCGAGTAGAACCCAAGAGCAGTGTTACCAAGGCGCTGTTAGAGAATCACCCGCGGAAAAGAACAAGATGAAAAGGAGGAAAGGGACAGAGAGAGGGAAGGGAAGAAGAAAGGAACAAGACGAGGAAGGAAGGGAGGGAAGAAAGGGTGAGGAAAGAGAGAAAGCTAAAAAGGGAGGATATGGGGAAGGAAGGCGGGGAGGAGAGGAAGGGGTGAGGGAAGGATGGGAAGAGGAAGGGAGGGAGGAAAGGGAGGAGGAAAAGGAAAGGAGAGAAAAGGGAAGGACATATAGAGAAAGAAAGGAAGAGAAAGGGGAAAATCAAGGAAGGGAAAAAGAGAAAGAGGAAAAGAAGAATCACCGCAACCCACAAGTATCTATACCCACAAAACTCCGCAAACCCAGAACTCGTATTTCCCTGCGGCATCTGGAAAACCGTAGTGAAAACTGGGCGCTGTTGGACACCTCTGGCCGTAGGAGCTGTCCCGCAGCTGGCTTGGGATCGATCCAGAGAGGCAGCGACCACACCTCGCCCCTGCCGCACTCCCTGCCCGCCTCCTGCCCCTCGTTTGCTGGAGGCTGCTGGATGGAAGAAGTACACCAACTGCCCCGCCCCTTACCGCTGGAAGTGTAAACGCCATGATTCTGTGAATGCAAGCGGCGCCATGGTACAAATAGAGAGGTCACGAAGAGTAGTGCCCAGGCTCTTTCCATCCCTTGCCTTGCCTTCCTCTGTGTACAATAGACGCACGCCTAGGGATATGATTTTCATGTCTTCAAGTATCTAAGGAACTTCAGTAACCTCGACCACTCCTTTTTTGAGCAACAAACAAATGGTCTACCTATTCAAGCGAAGCGATACACTTTCAGAACACTGGTTGGAGTTTCTTCACTCTAACCGGGTCATACGCCACTGGAACAACCTCCCTGCTGAAGAAGTAGTAAGTGCGAAGAAAACATCAATTCCTTTTAAAATCCATCGACTAAAAGTACTTCAAAGGCAACAGGGAAGTGCTTTGATCTGCTCTGCGGGAACCACAAGGCATATCACGACTTAGAGCAACCCTCGGTAACGAGCCTCCTTCACAGTGCGCCGGACTCTGAGCCATTTGACAAGCCCAGCTTGCACACTTAGAGCTCCTTCATACTTTGCCGCCTCTGGGCCACGACAACCCAATACATAGGCCCTTCACTTAGAGCTCTTCACTTTGCTAGTCTGAGCCACGACAACCCAATAGCCACTTAGAGAGCCCTTTCTTTCACATCCTGCCGCCTCCCTGGGCCACGACAACCCAGCCACACTTAGTTTGGTATTTCTTAAGACACTTTCAGTTCTCACATCAGCTATTTCTAAAGGTCAAAGAGGGGTCAGTCGGGTTCTAGTTGTGATGTTTCTTCAGTAATTCATGGTACAGAAGAAGGGTCAAACTACTACCAGGGTCATAGGCAAACTACTCCTGGAAAATGCTCACAACTCATAACCCTATCGAAAACCTTGTCAAATATGTGTTCTTGGGCGACGAAATGTTCTCATAATACAACGCTTGAGCCCCTTCATTACCTGGCGCCGACTCAGCATCCGGCGATCGTTTCTAGACCTCTTCCCGACCATGTGTACGACCCTTTTTTCACACCCAAGACCTCTGATACCTGCAGGTCGCCCGGCATTGCCGTACCCAGAGTCGGCACAGTGGACAGGAGCTTGAACAGTAATGAGACAACAGTGCTGGCTTCTCTGCGTAGTTACCTCCGATTCTCCCTCCTTCCCCCTTCCCTTTCCCCTTAAATAACAAAAGTACTTAGTCTTCCCTTCCTTCCTTTCCCTTCCCCTTAAATAACAAAAGTACTCAGTCTTTCCTTCCATTCCCTTCCTTCCCTTCCTCTCCTAACTTGCCTTCTCTTTCCTCAGTCTCTCCGTCTACTCTTTGCAGGCATATCTCTTTTCTCCTTCCCTTCCTTATAGCCTTGCCCTTTGCCTTCTTGCTCATCTTTCCCTTTCCTCTTCGTTTCTTCTCAGCCATACCTTCCTTTCCCTTTCTCTTTCCTTCTTTTCCTCAGCTGCTTATCAGTAACGAGTCTCTCTCTCACTCTCTCTCTCTCTCTCTCTGGAAACTTCTTTCCTAATGATGTTTTGTGGGAAGCGTAAGTCTATTATCCTATTTTTTTAACTCAAGGAATACAAGGAACAAAGGAACACAAAGGATGAACAAACAACAGCAGGGCGAAGACAAGGAGGAGGAAACATGGAAAGATATGATCAAGGCGGGCCCAGCAGAGGATTAATCAATCCGTCGGCCTACAGGAGTTGCTTGCGGGAAGGATTAAAGCACTTGTGTACCTTCTCTGGATTACGATTCAGGTCCTCCCTGATTGCAGCGAGAGTGTCGATCATTGCACGTAAGCTTGAAGGGAGTTAATTCTCTGCGCTAACTTCTACTGCAAGGAGCCTATTCCAGTGTGAACAACTCTGGAACAGCCCCAGCTGAGAAGTAGTTAGCGAGGAGGAAGGAGGGTGATGTCAGCGCCTCTACCTGTTATTTGTTGTTGTTGTTGTTGTTGTTAATTTATTTAAGGTTAGAAGCGTCGCTAAGTGGCTTTGAGGACGCGAGGGGAGAGTGGGGGAGAAGGGGAGGTATGGGAGGGGGAAACAGGCATCAGGCTTGCTTCCCCATAAAAGGGTCTAACTGAGGGAAATGGAGCAGGGTCGGAACTGGGGAACGGCGGAAGGGAAGGGGAGGGGAGGGGAGGGGACGGAGGTGCGCGCTGGGGAGGGAAGGAGGGGAGGGGAAGGGAAGGGAAGGGGGAGGGAAGGAGGTGCACAGAAGGAGGGTGCGCGCTGGGGAAGGAGAGGGGAGAGGGAAGGGGGGAAGGGAAAGGGGAGGGAGGGGAAGGAGGTGCGCGCTGGGGAGGGAAGTAGAGGGGAGGGGAAGGGAAGGGGAGATGAGGGGAAGGAGGTGCGCGCAGGGGAGGGAAGGAGAGGGGAGGGGAAGGGAAGGGAAGGGGAGTTGAGGGGAAGGAGGTGCGCGCTGGGGAGGGAAGGAGAGAGGGGAGGGGAGGGAAGGGGAGAGGATGGAAGGGGTGAGAGAGGGGGGTGTTATGTAACCTTGTGTGTGTGTGTGTGTGTGTGTGTGTGTGTGTGTGTGTGTGTGTGTGTGTTTATATACTTTTGCTGTGGTTGTTTAGACGATTTTTTTTTCTGCAGTCTGTGTTGCGAATTCTTGTTTTCGTGATGTTTTCTTTCTTTTCTTTCTATTTTTCTCCTCGTTGTTTTGTTTTCATGATTCTACTAATTTTTTTTCTTTTTTACAACAAAGAAAATTATTATTATTATTATTATTATTATTATTATTATTATTATTATTATTATCGTTTCTTTGATGTTTTTCCAATCCTTTTTCATTTTTCCTTGTAAATTTGTCCTTTATATTTTTGTTTTTCCTTTCTTTTCATATAACTCTCCTTTAACCCTCCTTTTTCCATTCCTCTCTTCTTCTTTTTCTTCTTCTTCTTCTTCATATTTCTTCCATCTTATATTTCTCAACATCATCAGATTCCTCCATTTCTCCTTGATTTACCTCTCTCTCTCTCGTTACCTCTCTCTCTCTCTCTCTTCTTCTTCTTTCTCTCTCTCTCTCTCTCTCCTCAATCCCGATCCTCCAAACACCGAATCCAAACACCGGTTCAAGCCGTGGTGATGAGGATACGAGGTGGTGATGAAGGCGGCTCACCACACACCACCACCGGCTCAGCACACACACACACACACACACACACACACACACACACACACACACACACACA
>NW_026112114.1:215000-220284 GCF_024679095.1 Eriocheir sinensis
GTCACTCTCTCTCTCTCTCTCTCTCTCTCTCTCTCTCTCTCTCTCTCTAGACTTCACGTAATGTTTTGTTGTTGTTGTTTATGATAGTCTTTTCTTATCATGTTATATTTTTATTTGTTTTATTTATTTATTTATTTATTGCTTTGTCCTTGTGAATTGTCTTGTGTCTGTGTTTTTTCTTCTCCTTCTTTTTTTTTCTTGTTTTCTTCTTCCTCCTCCAATATTTCCTTTCTTGTTCATTTTCCTATTTTTACTTCTTTCCTTCTTCCTCTTCCTCGTCTTCCTCCTCCTCTTCTTTTCTATTCCTCTCTATATGTTTTTACGCTCCTCCTCCTCCTCCTCCTCCTCCTCCTCTCTTCTTTTCTTTTCTTTCTTCTTTTTCCCATTTATTTTTCCTGTATTTTTCGATTTTTTTCTGCTTTTTCTTTTCCTATTTTTTTTGGTTACTTTTTATCCATTTCTCTTTTATTCTTTTCCTGTTTTTCTCTTTTCATTTCTGTTTGTCTGTCTGTTTGTTTTGATGTGGTGTGATTTTCTTTATTCTTTGTTTTCTTCCTTCACTTCCTCACTCAACGTTAATACCTTATTTCTGGTGTTTGTGTGTGTGTGTGTGTGTGTGTGTGTGTGTGTGTGTGTGTGTGTATGTAATTATCAATTTCAATGCTGCCTTATTTCTGTTCTTTTTCTCCTGTAAGTCATTCACTCTTCTTCCTCCTCCTCCTCCTCCTCCTCCGCTGCTACGTTCCTTCGTCTTCTCCACCTCCCTTCTCTCTTCTTCCTTCCTTCCCTTCCTTCTTCAATATCCTCCCCATCCTTGCCTACCCCTGGCTTTCCGGCTGCCTTCCTTTCCCTCCCCACACCTTTTCCTTCCCTCCCTTCCTTTCCCATTTCTTTCCCTTCCCTCTCCTTCCTTTCTACATCTTCCCTTCCCACCTTTCCCCCCTCCCACGAACCTTTCCCTTCCCTCTTCTCTTTCTCCTCTTCTTTCCCTTCCTTCCTTTCCCTCCCTACGCCTTCTCCTTCCTTCCTTTCCCTTCCCTTCCTCTCCCTTCCACAGAGTCATAACATACCACAAGTGCAGCGACGAGGTGGTGTTGGTGGCCATGGTGGAAGGGATGGAACGGTTTCTTAAGTGTCGTGTTCCTCTTCTTTTCCCTCTCTTTACTTCACCTCCTCTTCAGCCTCCTCCCGGGCCCCCTGCGCTGAAGACGAGAGGCTCACGTCCTCCGTCTATACCCCCTTGCTTGGGTTTGGCGATGGGGGACGTATGGGCATTGACGGGACGGAATAGGGGGTGGAAAAGGCTGGTCTGTATTTACTTTCCCAGCTTTCACTTCGTTATTTAGGTCTCCTTCAGTAAAACACTAGACGATTAGATTCTGTTATCCTGCTTCTGTCCCTCCTTGGCTATCACGAGGGGACGGGATAGGGATTTAAATGTATTTGGTTCTAGATTCCACTTTTGTTTCCTGGACTGTACTTCAAAACAGACGATTAGATCCTGTTATCCTGTTTCTATCCCTCCTTGGTTATCACGAGGGGACGGGATAGGGATTTAAATGTATTTGGTTCTGTATTCAACTTTTGTTTCTTTTACTGTACTTCAAAACAAACGATTAGATCCTGTTATCCTGCTTTCTATCCCTCCCTGGCTGTTGTGGGGGGACGGGACAGGGATTTATATATATGGTTTTGCATTCCACTTCTGTTTCCTTCACTGTACTTCGTTTCTTCAACCTGAACTCAAAACAGACCATTAGATTCTGTTTTCCAGCTTTCTATCCTTCCTTGGCTATCGTGAGGGGACGGAATAGGGGTTTAAAGGGTCTGTTTTCCACTTTCCTTCACTTCCTCAACCAGAACTCAAAACAGACGATTAGATTCTGTTATCCTGCTTATGACCCTCCTTGGCTATCGTGAGGGGACGGAATAAGGGTTCAGATAAAGGGTCTGTTTTCCACTTTCCTCTCCTTCACTTCCTCAACCAGAACTCAAAACAGACGATTAGATTCTGTTTTCCAGGTTTCTATCCCTCCTTGGCCATCGCGGGGGGACGGAATAGGGGGTTAAAGGGTCTGTTTTACTTTTCTCCTTCACTTCCTCAACCAGAACTCAAAACAGACGATTCTGTTTTCCCTTCAATCCTCCTTGGCCATCGCCGGAATATTAGTCTGTATTCCATTTTCTTTGCCTTCAACTTGACTTCATGTCCTCATCCTGAACTCAAAAGGATTAGCTCTCGTTCTTCTTACTCCTGATGACAAAACTTCCTCGGCGTCACCATGTCCAGCAGGAGACGCGAATCAACTGGTGGCGGCCTGCAGGACCCGCGTGAGACTGCACATCACACGCCCTCCGGTCCCACCCGCGCCACGCCCACAGCCTCACTCCGCGGGCCGCCCTCCTCAGCCACCCTCAGCCTCGCCCGCCCGTGCCATGGTTCACAGATAGATGGTAACACGTGCTGGGGCGGTGACGGGTCCAGCTCACGACTCATTAATAACACACGAGGGACGCCGCGCTACACTCGCCCACTCAGCGACACGGACACACACACACACACACACACACACACACACACACAGGAAAGGCAAGGAAGGGCGTGTATCATCCCCTTCCTCCCCTCCCTTCCCCCCCTTCCCCTTCAGCGTGGTATGAGTGGAGGAAGGAGCTCAGGAAAAGTAATATGGGCAGTAAAAGCTGACCGAACAGAGGGAGAAATCGGCAGGGCCCCCATTCAGGGCCTGCCTCGGCCTCACCTTCTTCCAAAGGTCACAGGGAGATCAATCCAGGTTCCACTGGGTTCTTTTCTAGGGTCACGGTACAGAGGAAGGGTCAAACTACCACCAGGGTCAAGCCTGGAAATACCTGGGAACTCCTGGAAAGCTTACGTGTCTGGTTTCATTAGCTTTCTTGTCAAACTATAAGGAGGCGCAAAACACCATGGACAGCACCACAACCTCTGCAGCTTATCATACCTCAGGCTTTCCTGTACCTACTCAAGGCTACAAAAGTTAGTCGGGTTCTAGAGTGTTTTTGTTTCCGTGTCCATGCCATAAAGCCTCCAACCACTAGGCATATAACACTGCCCACATGGACATGCCAACCTCTACGAAAACCTTATCATACCCTCTCGACTTTCACAACGCCTACTCAAAAGGCTACACAGGTAATTAGTCTGGTTCTGCAAAGTGTTTGTTCATGTGTCAAACTATCTGAGGCGCATAAAACACTATATAGACGCTACCCACAACCTCTACAACCTTATCAAAAAAAAAAAAGCAGGAAATGGGAAGAAATGAAAAATGAGAAAACAAAAAGGGCAGTGGGGTGACAGGCAAGAATTGTGGAAAAACGTTGGGGAGGAGGAGGAGGAGCAGGAAGAAACGTGAAGGAAGGGCAGGAAAATGTGAAATCACGGAGAGTAATTTGGGTGAGGGGCAGGGGTGAGCAGACGATGGGGTGATGGTGGGGGTGATGGAGGAGGAGAGGAGCCAATGACGAGGCGGAGTAAGTGAGGATGAGAAGGGGAGGATGGAACGGTAAAGGTGCATTATGGATGACCAGGGCAGCTCAGGGCAAGGGACGGGAGCCAGGGGTGACAGACAGGCAGCAGAAGGGGTGACAATTCGATGGGGAATTGGAAAAAGGATTGAAGGGCCAAATGACAAGGCGGTGGGGTGAGGGATGAGAAGGGGGAGGTGGAACGGTGGGGCAGTGATGACGGCAGGGGCAGCTCAGGGCAGAGATGGGGCAGGGGTGAGCAATTCGATGGGGTGAAGGAGTTGAAGGGAATGACCCAAATAAACAAAGGCAGGTGGGGGTGAGGGGATGAGAAGGGGAGGGAGTGGAACAGGGGCAGTGTGTGGGTGACAGAGGCCAGCTCAGGGGCGGGCAGGGGGGCAGGCAGGGTGGGTGTATATCATGGAAGGTCGTGATAGCTAAGTCAGAATGAGTCTCACAGTCCTAGCAAAGGAGGCCACTTGCTACCACCAAGGGACAGGCAGGGGGGGGGGAGAGAGACAGAGAGAGAGAGAGAGAGAGAGAGAGAGAGAGAGAGAGAGAGAGAGAGAGAGAGAGAGAGAGAGAGAGAGACGCAGCAGCCCTTGACCGCCGCTTCCCCCCTGACCTAACAAAACCAGACCTGCCGCAGAGAGCTTATTCTTCCCCTACCCTCTCTCCTTCCCGCGTCCTCCTCCCTCGCCCGGAAAAAAAAGGGAGAATAGGGAAACTGACGAAGAAGAAGGGCAAAGGAGAGACGATTAATGCGAATGGATGTGGAAGGAGAAAAGAAGAGGAAAAAATGAAGGAAAGGATGAAAGACGGAGAACTAGAGGAGGAGGAGGAGGAGGAGAAGGAGGGAGGAGAAAAATATAGGAAGAGAAAAACAAAACGATTGAAAAATACAAATAGACGAAGGAGCGGAAAAAAAAAGAAAAGGAAGGAAGGAAGAGATGAAAGAGAAAAATGAAGGAAAGGATGAAAGACGGAGAAAAGAGGAGGAGAAGGAGGAGGAGAAGGGAAAATGATAGCAAAAGGATGGGAGAGAAAAATATAGGGAGAGAAAAACAAAACGATTGAAAAATACAAATAGACGAAGGAGCGGAAAAAAAAGAAAAGGAAGGAAGGAAGAGATGAAAGAAAATTACAATGGAAAGAACAATACAGATAAAGGAGGGGAATGGAGAAAGAGGAAGAGGAAAAAGAAGAGGAATAAAACAGATAAGAAAAGAGGAGAAAAAAAAAGAATGACGAATGGATGAAGGAGAAACAACAACAACAACAAAAACTAGATGAAAAATAGGAAAAAGAAGAGGAGGTGGAGGAGAGAAAAGGAGAATAGGAGGAACAAGAGAGGAATAGGAAGAGGAGAAACAGAGAAAGACAAACGAAAGGAGAAGAAACAAAGAGAAAAAAAGGAAGCAGGGGATGGAAGAGAGACAGGATAAAAAGGAGATGGAGGAAGGGGAAGAGAAGAAAAAGAAGGAAGATGGGAATGAAGGAAAGGAAAAAAAAGAGGAGGAGGAGGAGGAGGAGGAGGAAGGGGAAGAGAAACACAAATAAGGAAGATGGGAATGAAGGAAAGGAAAAAAAAGAGGAGATGGAGGAGGAGGAGGAGGAGGAGGAGAAAGAAAAATAAAGGAAAAAAGAAGAGGTGAAGGAAGAGAAAATAACGAAGGAGGAGAGAGAGAGAGAGAGAGAGAGAGAGAGAGAGAGAGAGAGAGAGAGAGAGAGAGAGAGAGAGAGAGAGAGAGAGAGAGAGAGAGAGAGAGAAAGTTCCACC
>NW_026112115.1:0-220177 GCF_024679095.1 Eriocheir sinensis
AGACGATATAAAATTTAGCGAAGTGCCTCGCGTGTAACGAATTTTTCACTGAGTTTTCAAAAGAATTTATAATTTTGAATCCGAACTATAAAACTAAGATCTATTCACCTCCATGAATATCATAAACCGTTACGGTCAATCCAGAAAATGGAAAAACGAGTAAAAGTTGTTTTTACGGAGTTGCAAACCATAAATGGCGAGTCCAGAAAATGGAAAAAAAAAAATAAACGTTACCGTAATCAACAGTTGAATTCAAAATGGCAAAATACAGACAATGTAAAAAATAATTAAATTCATCAACATTTGAGTTCACAATTAGGTCAAAACCTGATGTGATATCATTTGACTCAAAAATGGTCAGAATTCAGACAATAGAAAAATGAATTATTAAAGATGTGATATCACATTCTGGTCAAAATCCAGACAATGGAGAAATGAATAAGAAAATTGTGACTCTGTCATCAGAATGGAAAACAAAATGAATTAATATTTGAAAATTGTGACTCGTGGTCATAATCCAGACAATGGAAAAATAAAATGAATTAACATTTGACTCAAAACATTTGACTCATAGTCCAGACAATGGAAAAATAAAATGAATATTAACATATGGTCAGTCAGAATCCACACAATGGAAAAATGAATTATTAAGCATGTAACAACATTATCCTGAGTCTTAAATCAGGATAATGTTGTTACATGTTTAATAATTCATTTTTCCATTGTGTGCATCTGCATCTTCCTCGTCCAACTCATAGCCCTGTGAGAAGACGTGAGTGAGTTGTTTCCATAGCCAATGAAAATGATTAAACGTCATCTCGCTAGGACCGATAACGATCTTATTGTTTCTTAAAATGTTGACTGTTGTCTTATAGAATAACTTGTTGGGGTTCGTAATCGCCTTCGCTTTCCATCCATGTTCGAGATCGCTCAACGACAACATAGGTTCCAAGAACACTATTTCGGATCCGTCGATCTCCTTCACCATTACATGATTCTGCTTTTTGTTCTCGACGTCCTGCTTCTGAAACACATTCTGTTCATTCGTGACGAATGTGTTGTTTTTTAGTGTTGCAGTGCTGATAAAATATTGTTCATGTCGAAGACGAAGATAGAATCGAAAATAGCAGCTGGACGCAAATACGAATGGTACTCTCCTATCATGCTCCCTGTCAAACTCTTCGTCAATGCCATGGTGAACTCTAAAACTAATTCTGAGATAGAACAGTCAGTAATCGTTTTGATACACAAGATCATCAAACCTTTCGTGGACACGGTTGTCAGCAGCGGCGCCTGGTCGATCTCGAGTGTCCGCATCTTGCTGATCGATATTTCGGAAACGTTTCTCCATCCCGTGCTCAGGTTCGTAAATGTCCAAATCAAAAGTACCCTGGGAAAAATATTGCTCGCCATCCACTTTATCGTCGAAGCTTCTCAAAGTTTTGGAATATGCAGCATCAACGAAGGAGGAGCGCTTTCCAATCAATTCGTTGAAACTCTGGAAGTATAGTATAAGATTTGTATGAATGTAGTTTTTTGACCTGACCACACATTGATGTACCCCGCGAATCTCACACATATGTTACTTTTAGGAATCTTCAGGAAACATTTATTAAGGAATCTTGGAATCTTCACTGTAAGGAATCTTCAGGAAGAATCTGTTGGCGTTGGTCGTCGGACATTGAAAATTTGCAAGTCTCTCTGAGGGGAACGCCAAAGAGACAGAGTAGGTTCCGGATCTGCATGGGGATCTGTACATAACACATACTACGAACAGATTGAACATATTCTGAATAGTGTTGAACTTTTTCTGAATATAGTCTAATTTGTTGTTCTCTATGGGGTGTCTCTACATGTCACACACATCCAACACTTGGAGACTCACATGACTTTGTTCTTCCCTAACAGCAGAGTGTACAGATTGGAACATCGACTCACATGACAAAGCTAACGTGACTGTTCGAAGATTGCAACTCTCTAGTGTTGGACATGTGTGACATGTAGTGACACCATATTTTTTTTTTTTTTTTTATTATTATTATTTTTTTTTTTTACGTTGTTGCCTTTTGCGCCGGTAGACATCTTCCCGGTGGGGCCTGATGGTCGGGCCAAGGCTTCTTCCAGGTGGGGCCTGATGGTCGGCCCAGCCCGTTCTGGCGCAGGCGAGTGTTTATAGTGGCACCATCTTGCATTGGCTCATGCTGCCCCCCGGAACTCGTTCTTGATTCGCTTGGACGGCTTCCTCTAGAGTCCGGGTTGATGGGTGGTCTTCAGGATAGCATGTGGGTAGTTTTAAGCCACTCGGCGGTGACTGAAAAATCCGAGTGGTAGCGTGGGGATTCGAACGCGCGTCGTCCATCACGCGGTGCACGTGGGCCCAGTACGTTACCACCTACGCCACCGCCTACCCCAATTTATATTTATTCGAAATAAAGAGTCTGATTTGTTGTACCTTCGAGATCTTCGTAATCTCAATACAACTATGCAATGCTCGGACGTGTGTTGAGTCAACACACGTCCACAGTGATCTTGATTCTTTCTTTTTCGATCCATTCATCGCATCAAAAACAATGTACGTTCGCCTAACGTACATTATATTCTACACCACTGACACAAAGTCTCATATTCACACAACATCTGCAGCATTCTCTGAGACAAAGTGACAAGCCAAATCATGGGCGTTGTGTTAATCACACAGGAAGCAACGCGCGAAAAGCTGTGACGTAAGCTATCAATCAGCGTCGTTATCGACATGTGCCAAATCATTGTTTTAATCAAAATCTGTGACGTAAGCTATCAGGGGAGGGGTGTTGTTATCGAGACATGCCAAATCACTCAAAAACCTTGCCATTATTGGATTCGGCACGATCGAGTCTCGTTTCGGTGACGTAAGCTGTCAGGGGTGGTGTCGTTGACGACACACGCGAAAAATCCCAAGAAGCAACGCGCGATTTTTCGATAACATAAGCTATCGATAGGGGGGGGGTTGTTATTGATACATACCAAATCATTCGAAGATGGTATTGTTATTGACATATGCCAAATCAAAGTGACAGAAACTAGTAAAACAAAGAACCATGAAAAATGCCAAGATAGAAAAAGTGTTCTGAATAGTTGCATTGTTGGACTCAAGCATTAAGAGCAACTAGAGAGTTGCATCTCACATGACAAAGCAGATGTTACAGTTGTGTTTAGACGGATTGTTAACTCTTGCCTACGGAGTGTACAAAATCTTACAAGCATTAAGAGCAACTAGAGAGCACTGTGTGTATTTGCACTGTGTATTTGCACTGTGTATTTTGACTGTGTATTTTAGCACTGTGTATTTTTGCACTGTGTGTGTGTGTGTGTGTATTTGGATTGTGTATTTGCTCTGTGTGTATTTGCACTGTGTATTTGCACTGTGTATTTTGACTGTGTATTTTAGCACTGTGTATTTTAGCACTGTGTGTGTGTGTGTATTTGGATTGTGTATTTGCACTGTGTGTATTTTAGCACTGTATGTGTGTATTTTAGCACTGTATGTGTGTATTTTATCACTGTGTGTGTATTTGGCACTGTGTATTTGCACTGTGTATTTGCAGCATTGTAGCACTGTGTGTATTTGCAGCATTGTGTATTTTAGCACTATGTATTTTAGCACTATGTGTGTATTTTAGTATTTTAGCACTATGTATTTTAGCACTATGTGTGTATTGTAGTATTTTAGCACTATATATTTGCACTGTGTGTAAGCACTGTGTGTATTTTAGCACTATGTGTGTATTTTAGCATATAGTGTGTATTTTAGCACATAGTGTGTATTTTAGCACATAGTGTGTATTTTGCACATGTGTGTATTTGCACTGTGTGTATTTGCACTGTGTATGAAGTTATTGTGTGTATTGCAGCGCTGTGTGTATTTATTGTATTTGCATTGTGTCAGTGTATTTGCAGTACTGTGTATTTGCACTGTGTGTATTTGCACTGTTTGTATTTACACTGTGTGTATTTGCACTGTGTGTATTTGCACTGTGTATTTGCACTGTTTGTATTTACACTGTGTGTATTTAAGAGTTAGCCGATTCTACAAAGAAGCACATGGATGAATTACAAAATCAACAAACTAAACACGAAGAAAAAATCTGAATTAAGGAAAGAAATTGAAAAGTCATCTGCCAAAGTACAACAAATAATGACGATATACAAAGATGTAGATAAGAAATTCTTAGAAGTTAATGCAAATATACGAGAGATAATCCAAGAGAAAGACCGACTGAACGCAGAATTATCTGAAAATAAAAACAAGATCGATCTTATGCAAAATGAATACGAACAACTCCAACAACGTAATAACGAATTAGATACAGAGAATGATCAATTCACGCAGCGAGAAGAGCCGATGACAAAAACAGCCATCTTCAATACTCAATAGGATAAGATTTGTAGTTTAGCGATCTGCAAATATCTTAATATTTGTCTTCTATGAGGACGTATATTTATGTAATATTTACATTAAAAAAACAAAACAAAATTTACATTGTTTTATTTTTAACAAACGTACATTACATTATTTAACAAATGTACATTACATATTGTGTACTCCCTGCGAGTGCTTTTGCTGTTGATGTTTGACAAGGCCTCACATTCACCCCAATAGATTCTGACCAACAGATTCTGAAGTGTCAAAGAACTCTTGGGATATGGGATACTATCATAAAATCACTGTAATAGAGAGTTAAGATGTGCAGGTCACTGAATACAGAGTTAAGAAATTGACCAGCGCCACGAATAATCCGCGCTTCTCTTTCGTTGATATCGGTATAAGCGAAACAGGAACTGCAGTCGGCAACATCAACCTGGACAAAGACGCCAACCCGAACGAAGAAATTACCTTAAATCAACTATTAAAAGATAGTCCTCATAACGAAGATGAAAATAAGAAAATAATAGTTTTGGTCAAAAACATAGAAGAGTTTATGAAGGCATGGAAGGCATCGATCGGCGATGATAACTTTGATAAAAAAAACGTTGACATAACTATATTTCAACGAAGCCGTAGACGCGGTTCAGAATATTTATTTCTCTTTTTCTAGCAACGTTTCCTTTTACAAATCAACGCTGAGGAGTCTCAAAAATTTGCACATTATTCGTCTTGTCATAAAACCACCAAGGAAATATAAAGTATTTTTTTTTTTTACATTTATAAATGTACACAATTTACATAACCACAATTTACATAACATTACCCTTGTACACAATTTACATAACATTGTCACCTGACACTGATAGTTAGTTGTAGTATGTTAGGAATTTACCGAGAATTCTCAGTCCACACGCACACGAATTACATAGAGACTTTTTCAGCCACAACTTCAGTTCCATTTTTATTTTAGGAGCAACATAAGAGTCTGCACACATGTTTTAGGTTGACTTGATTTCTAATGTTAACACAATTTATATCATTTGAACTCTTGCCTATGAATATTTGAAGATAAGATGTAGAATAGAGTTAAGATGTAGTAAATGTGGCGTGAGGTGTAACATGAGGTGGAATTGCACATGCTAGTGAATGTGAGACACTGTCTCATCAGTCAACTGTACTCGTGCAAGTGTTGAACTCTCCACTGAATCTGCTACTGTTGCACGAAGGCGTCGGTCCATAATGACGTCTTATGCGTTTAATCGGCGGTGGTGTCGCCGAAGACCCGGTCTGAGTCCTCTTGCAAAGTGCTATTGAGAGAGTCAGGATTAAAATCAGAATCGCTGTCGTCGTCGTCGTCATCTTCTTCGTCGTCGCCGTCTTCATCTTTGTTTTCGCTGTGATACATCGAGAGATGTCGTGCAGTGCTGCAAGCTTCATCTTCTTTGTTGATCATAAACAAATTTTCATCAGATAGTAACTTTTGTAATTTCGTGTCTTGTTCTATAGTGTCATTATCGTATTCAATAGTCTTGTTGCGTTGAGTTGAGTGGCGTTGAGTTAATCTTCTTCGGTCCGACGAGTCAATATTCGAGTGGCGTTGAGTTAATCTTCTTCGATCCGACGAGTCAATATTCGAGCGGCGTTGAGTTAATCTTCTTCGGTCCGACGAGTCAATATTCGAGTGGCGTTGAGTTAATCTTCTTCGGTCCGACGAGTCAATATTCGAGTGGCGTTGAGTTAATCTTCTTCGGTCCGACGAGTCAATATTCTTCGAATGTTTTTTAGTGTAGTTGATTCTTTTACGTTTTGCTTTGTTGTTGCTACTAGTACTACTGATAATAACGCTGCCGCTGCTAGTGGTGCCACCATCATTAAAACTGTCGGTGTCACTGCTGGTGCTACTACTGCTACTGCAACTGAGACTCCTACAACTACTGCTGCAGCTGGTGCTACCAGTGCTGCTACTACTGCTACTACTCGTGACGGTGCAGGTTTCGGAATCTGTAGTGTTGGATGTCGTATCGGTCTCTTCATTTTCAGTACTACTCAAAAACAGATCGTTGAATAACAAATCCATGACTTTTTAAACCCGCCGAGCTGAGGGCTAACTAACGGGAGGCGCTTGCGTCACTCACTCACGGTGAGGTGAGTCACGTTGTCCTGGCTTGTCCTTAATTGTCGTACGTGGTCAACGGAAAATACAACAAATTTGTATACGATTGTTTCGTTATATTATCCAGGTCGGTTTTACTTAGTACTAAGTATGTTGGATCGCCCAGCGGACTCAGTGTCGAGGGTTGCAGTTGTATCTTTTGTCGCCACGGAAAAGGGTCGACTATCGGAAGCTACTAGTTGCTCTGATTTCAACGAACCTTTCAATTTACTTTTAACAGCACTAATCTCTTCGGCGTAGGTCTGGATGGTATTAACGAAACTCTCTTTGAACAACCTGTAGTACTCTAGGTCTTTATAACTGTCACTGCTGTATCTCTCTTCTTGTTTCAACACTAGGTTAAACGGAACTGGAAAGGAGGGCAGAAACGAATCGTCCATCACGTTGCGACGGACGCGCACTGCGTTACGCAAGGCCCACACCCCCAATGAACATATCGTGTCTCTGTCTCTCGAAGATAAGTTGTGTTAATGTGTGACTTTGAGTCGGCGTTACACGGATTGTGAACTCTTGCCTACGAGTCTTACTTTTACTTTGTCTAAGTAATTGTATCCAACGTGCAACGTACTCGAGGTGACCCATATGTTACACCAACAGAACAAGAAGAGAGATACAGCAGTGACAGTTTTAAAGACCTAGAGTACTACAGGTTGTTCAAAGAGAGTTTCGTTAATACCATCCAGACCTACGCCGAAGAGATTAATGCTGTTAAAAGTAAATTTGAGATAGTACACACAGCAATGCAATAGAGAGTTGCATTGTTGGACTCAAGCATTAAGAACTAGAGAATTGTATTGTTGGTCTAGATTGGAAAGTCGACTCACATGACAAAGCAGATGTTACAGTTGTGTTTAGACGGATTGTGAACTCTTGCCTACGGAGTGTACAAAATCTTACAAGCATTAAGAGCAATCACATCGTCGGAGTGAAAGACGTATGATTACGTACGGAGATGAAGAAAGCTTCGAAACAGATCCGTCAGATCAAGCAGGAGCTCTAGTATCCAGACCCACCTTGTCGATAACGGAGCTGACCCCCTATGAAGAACTTCTGTCAATGAAAGATACACAAGCGAGAGATGCGTTTGTTAGAAGCATCGTATCCAAAATCGTCTCAGAATTGGTCTACATTGCAAATGTAAAATGTAAAATGAAACCTTTGTTTTGGGAGGGATGCCAAAAAAAAACAAGAAGCATCGACCTCTAAACAAGAGCGATTTAGGTAAGTAAAATAATGGGGTCGAGCTTGAAGAAGCGTCACGTAGTAATTGTCTTGTTACGGTTCTTCAGTGCAGAAAAAAAAATCTAAAAGAAAATAAAACTCAACAGCGGTTTAAATATTTATTACTGACACACAAGAAAGGAAGATGCGAGGACGACGCGACGCAACAGCATTCTGAAAACGGTAAGTGATCGCTCTGTCTCGTTCAAGAAGCTTACATACAATTGTTTTCTCTGTCTTCAAGCAGTTACAATTTCAGATACAGATTCATTTAAACCCATGCTACAAAATTAACAATCAAACAACACCGGTAAGATTAGTAGCAGTCAGAAGCGAATGACGATGTCCTTGTCACACGTTAGCGAATATGTGAGATAAACGGGTTTGGCTGTCACTGTGTCTCCGAATTGTTAGTGGCTGACAATCTCGACATCGAAGTGAAGAGTTATCAGAAACAGTTGAACCATCGCATACCACCAAGAAGAATAACAACAAAAGACAAACATGGAATTCGAGACTCAGGAAGACTCTGCTAGCAAAGTTGAAACGAACGACAACTTTATCATACCCGAGAACGAATTGTTGAATCGTGTTTTTAAGCTGAAAGCGGATTCGTTGCACAAATTGAAAAACAGCCAGTCGACGCTCTTGAGAGAAGTGGAACACTATGTCGCTTTCCGAAAAAGGAGTATCGATTAATTTAATCTGAAACGCTCCGTGTTGTTGAGGTATAGTCGTGTCGTAATAGGACGTTAGCGTATCGTCGTCGAAATAAAAATTCAATATGCAGAACCTGTTTTGTTTGTGAAGTACTTTGTTCTTCGAATTGGATTCGTCGATAACAAATGTGTTTATACTACTTCGCGTGGAACAGACGCCTGCAAATCTAGCCAAAGTTGGATTTTATTACTTGGGTAATATTCCTTTTATATATTGGTTCAACAATATTTTGGGCAATATTAATGATTCAACATTTATTAATTCTATTTTTCAACATTTACTACTTCTATTATTACTCTTACAGGTGTGGGTGACAACGTGAGGTGCTATCATTGTGGTCTTTCGCTGAGAAACTGGCGTAAAGGCGATCCCTTAATAGAACACATATACCACCATCCAGATTGTTACTTCATGCAGTTCACCAATGATCCTCTCTTCATCGAACAGGTTAGTATTGAACAATTTCGTTCAATACACGCGTGTCAAACAACATATGTTACACGCGCTCGTTATTTATTTTAATTTGTTAATTCCAGGTGTTGGCACGTTTTTGTCCCAGTGATTATCTTACTTTTTAATTTTTCAGACATCGAGATGTGCGACACGGAGAGTATCGTTCGCAACCTGGGATCCGCATTCGTCTCTAAAACTGCCAAGAAGAAACCTCTGCGAATTGTACTCGAAAAACAACTGAAGGAATACAGGAAAATACTGTTAAGCGATGCCGCCACCGCCGCAATTGCTGCCGGAAAACCCTTAAGCGACAAAGCCCTGTTCACATATCTGTTGGACGTCACGCCGATTTCCAAAGACAAGGAGAAAGAAGAAGAGATGAAAAAAGTCGCGACGGCTATCAGGAACAAGGCATGTGCCGATACGCCCGACGAGCGCAAGTACTCCATGGGAGAATCCTACTACAAGCTGCTGAATTGCACGGACACACGTGAGTTTGCCTTTTTTTTTGTGATTTGCCTTTTTGCTTTTTCTTATCGAGTCTTTATTATCTCGATTTGCCTTTATTATCATTCTAACGATGACTGTTTTTTCATTTCAATTCACGCAGGCGAAAAAGAAAACATAAAGAGACTTCGAACCGTGTGAAGTCTAGACCGAGTACGTTGCATGTGTGACTCTGCGTCGGCGTTAGACGGATTGTGAACTCTTGCCTACCTAACAGCGGAGTGTACAAAATCTTACAAGCATTAAGAGCAACTAGAGAGCTGCATTGTTGGTCTAGACGCACCGTCCAACGTGCAACCTACTCTGAGGTGAATGTCTCAGAATCGGTCTACATTGCAGACAAAGTCACGCATTCACCAATGAAATTTGTCTACAGTGTATTTTATTTACACTCTAAGGGGTACTATTATAAACTCAATTTTACTTTTTCAAGAGTTACTATTATAAATTCAATTTTGTTTTTTTCATGCGTCTCAGAATCGGTCGATATATAAGACAAAGTCAACCATTCGTGTGCTTTTCAGGGGGTACTATTATAAATTCATTTGAACTCTTGCCTCTGAATATTTGAAGATAAGATGTAGAACTCTTGCCTACGTTGAAATAAGATTTTGAACTCTAGTGTTGTACATGTTATTGATCGAAGGTAAAGGTAAAGGAAACGTTGCTAGAAAAAGAGAAATAAATATTCTGAACCGCGTCTACGGATTCGCTGAAATATAGTTCTGTCATCGTTTTTTTTTCAGAGTTATCATCGCCGATCGATGCCTTCCATGCCTTCATAAACTCTTCGATGTTTTTGACCAAAACTATTATTTTCTTATTTTCATCTTCGTTATGAGGAATATCTTTTAATAGTTGATTTAAGGTAATTTCTTCGTTCGGGTTGGCATGCTTTTTGTTAAATTCTTCACAATATGTCGGTTCTGAACGACCAAGAATTCGACAGGGAATACGGAGAGCGTTATCTCGATGATAACATACACGACTTTGTCTGCAATGTAGACCAATTCTGAGACGTTGGTGAATGCGTGACTTTGTCTGCAATGTAGACCAATTCTGAGACGTTGGTGACTTTATCATGTGAGTCGACGTTCCAATCTGTATACTCCGCCGGATAGAACAGATTCTGAATAGAGTTCTCTCCGAGTCCAAAAAACGTACACTTGAAAAACGACTTAAGTATAATGTACGACATACACTCTTCTCAGAACATGACGCATTAACTAAATCAGAGCGGTACACTGTGCACGTTCGTTCGGTATTCACATGTTGCTACTCACACACGATCACATAATTGACGGGATGTTCATTAGGTCCAGTGACGGACGGAATTCTTCACACTTCGTGCACTAAAGGTTTGAACAGATTATTGAATTTATATTTACAAACCTTATTGAAGTTCAATCGCAGGCCAGACGCCAGGAGGCGTGAGTTCAGTTGTGTGTTCACATGTGAGCGACGTCTTACTTACTAAAGAGACTTCTCTTCTTGCTTGTTGACATTTGCTTCTGCGTGATGTACTTTGATCCATGTCTGTCATTTTAGATCGTATTTAATTGTCATGTCGGTAAACGAACCCGTGCATATGAAAGACCACACATGCAATTAAATAATTCAACCATACATGCAATCACATAATTCACGAGAAACTGCTCTTGACTCGTCATACGAAGCCGTACACGAAAACGAGAGCAATCTCTCAATTGCAAAAGAAAACCCATATGGTAAAAATAATACACTGATATATTTTGTTTCATCTTTAATACACCAAGACATTTAAATTAACAAAACATCTCTAGATATACGTAACAACGATCTTTCAAATCGTTATTCAGAACCGATTCGTGACTGTCGTTCATTTTAGTTTCATTTTCTCGGTTGAGTGTGTATAGATTTGTTTTACGACGTCGTTCGATGATCCTGTTGACGCACTCTATCGTTTTAACGACAACGGGATGATCGTTTCGAAGGATGCAATTGTTCGTGTCCGATGTTCTGTCGTTGACGAATGCTTTGAGATCGATTCTCACACACATCCATGATCGAGTTGACAAATGAAGTCAAATTGTACTGGTGAAAAATAAACAATAAATACGGACTTAACATTTTATTTTACTCTTACTGTCCGATACATTCCCATTCAGTCTTTCATACGGAGACATTTCTTCATTTGCTTGATGATTGATTTTTTCATGCATGTCGAAGGTTTTGATCTGGCCTTACGAAACGAAAAACAAAACAATTAAAGATTACGTCAGCAACATATCCATCCAAGCATGCAACAAATCAAAAGAGGAACGGCGCAGAATCGGCTACGGGCAAACTGTCGAAGAAACAAACGTCATCGACACTAACGTGAAATATTTCCAGTGTGTTCAACCGGATATACGAATGCTTAATATGTGATGCAGTTAAATATTAAATGTACAGATTGGAACGTCGACTCACATGACAAAGTCTAACGTAACGACGAACGTGTGTCGTACACAACTTATGCAATGCAACTTATGTGTCGTGGAGACACCCCAGCTATGGATTGTGGATGCGTCAGGCAATGCAACTGTGACATTCATAACGACAAGGTCTCACATTCACCAAAGTTGTCATCGTCACGTTTGCCTTTTTAAACTAAATTACTGTTGATAAAAATACGGTCTTCGGCGTAACGCTATTTAAGATCATCAAAAATATTAACTTGGACACCGCGTTGTGAACCACCAATAAAAATAGAGTCACTACATTCAGACACCTAAGTTTTAAACGAGTACGCCGCACACGACTTACAGTTGGTGACGACAAACCCAGGTAGGGTGTAGAGAAAGATGTGTCTCAGGTAGGATAGAGAGAAAGATGAGTCTCAATTCAACTGTTTGTTTATAAAACAGTCTCGTCCGAGGGTCAACTTTAAGTTTGGTGTTGTTGTTGCAAGCTGGAAGAAAGGATGTAACTCACGTGATAAGATGAAATGTCAAGTGTTTATTCTACATGTGTGTGACTGTGTTTATTCTACATGTGTGTGAATGCTGAGATGTGTACTAATTTTTAAGATGTAATTTTTAAGATGTTGAATGTGTACTAAATTTTAAACTTACAGTTGTAAACGAACTCTTCCTGTTGAACCTCTTCCTGTTGTATGTAACTTGTGTGTGTGTATTAAAATGGAACTGTTGTGTGTGAGTGTGTAGTGTATGTAACTTGTGTATGTGTGTGTGATGGAGGTGTTCTGTACAGCATATAAATTGTGTTAACATTAGAAATCAAGTCAACCTAAGACATGTGTGCAGACTCTTATGTTACTCCTAAAATAAAAATGGAACTGAAATTGTGGCTGAAAAAGTCTCTATGTAATTCGTGTGCGTGTGGACTGAGAATTCTGTATCTGTTATTCGTGTGAGTGTATGTTCTGTAGTAGTGTATGTTTGTTTTACTCCTAAAATAAAAATTGAGCTGAAGTCACATCCTTCTTCGCTTATCTGTTGTACCTGTTCATTAACTCATCCAACACCAGAGAGTTGCATTGTTGGGTGTCTCATCAAACGGTCTTCCGAAGCATGCAGCCAAGAATCTGTAGCTGTAAGAGGACTCACCAAACATCAACAGCAAAAGCACTCGCAGGGAGTACACACTATGTAATGTACATTTGTTAAATAATGTAATGTACGTTTGTTAAAAATAAAACAATGTAAACTTTGTTTTGTTTTTTTAATGTAAATATTACATAAATATACGTCCTCATAGAAGACAAATATTAAGATCTTTGCAGATCGCTAAACTACAAATCTTATCCTATTGAGTATTTGTGATTAAGATAACGCCCATGTTTTGGCATATGTCGATAACGACGTCGATTGATAGCTTACGTCACAGCTTTTCGCGCGTTACTTCGTGTGTGTCAATTACACCCCTGTGATTTGGCATGTATTGATAGGAAACCACGTCACGGTTGCAAGATGATTGTCATAGCTCTTATATGTAGAAATGGTCTTGTCATCGCTCTAGATAATAAGGGTAGGTAAAATATAGACACTAACTTTCAAGAAGGCAGTATTCCACTAGATTTGTAAGCAAATGATAAATGATAAAAATGATAACTAGCTGCAATTTAGAAACAACTCGTTTCCAAACCTTATAACTAACTTAAAACTCTATAGCCAGGAGAAACAACGGTTTCAAAGCAAACTTAAAAACTATGCAATGAAACAACTCGTTTCAAAGCAACTTAAAACTATACAATGAAACACCTCGTTTCAAAGCAAACTTAAAACTATACGATGAAACAACTCGTTTCAAAGCAAACTTATAAACTATTGCATTGAAGTCAAGCAGCATCGAAATTGGTGAACTACTCTTCCAACGATGTCAGCGAACAGAATTTCTGGTCGATGCGTGTTAACGAGGAGGACAACGACATCGGTCCGCCGCCGTCTAAGAAGAAGCGACGACGAGTCGACGATACGGCGTCGTCGAACAGCTTAGTAGCGTTGCTCTCTATTCAGTGACCTGCACATCTTTTCAGAATCAGAAGACCTACACATCTTAACTCTCTATTCAGAACTCTCTATTCAGTGACCTGCACATCTTAACTCTCTATTCAGTCTTAACTACAAACCCTAAGGTTTTCAGAATCAGAAGACCTGCACATCTTAACTCTCTATTCAGTGACCTGCACAACTCTCTGAACAGCAGCTATCAACCGCGGTGGGTAAAGTTCATAATCGGTTGATATCTTGGCCTAAAGCGTACATTGGCGCGGGAGGTGGAGGATTAATGGCGTTGAGAAGTTGTTTAATTTTTATATTGTTATATTTTATTTTCAGGTTGTAATATCGACTCATCCTATCTTTTTCTACCAAAGAATCGTATATTTGCTTCAGCACGTTGTATGATCTTATAATGTTAATTTTGGTTTCATCTGAATCGAATGCAGATTAGGTGGACGACGCGACTGGTTCTTCCCACACATAAGAGTTACCTACTGGTTTTAGTTTGTAGATTTTTCAATTTGCCATGTAGTAGCAACAAAGCAAAACGTAAAAGAATCAACTACACTAAAAAACATTCTAAGAATATTGACTCGTCGGACCGAAGAAGATTAACTCAACGCCACTCGAATATTGACTCGTCGGACCGAAGAAGTTTAACTCAACGCCACTCGAATATTGACTCGTCGGACCGAAGAAGATTAACTCAACGCCACTCGAATATTGACTCGTCGGACCGAAAAAGATTAACTCAACGCAACTCAACTCAACGCAACAAGACTATTGAATACGATAATGACAAGGTACGATACGATTCTGAACTCTGTAGTGTGACACATTCAAGATGTATAGTATTGGTGCAGGTCATCTCGACTTATGAGAAATGTAGAGATATATGTCTTGTGTAGAGTTGCATTAATGAGTGTCTGGAATCTGTTAGCACTGTACGACAAGGAAGTCTTAACTTACAATTGCATGCGCGCAGAGAGACCCATGCAAATACCCGTTAGCGTGATCTATGTCCATGAAAAGGGAAGGTTCGTACGGACCAGCGAACATGAGAGCGTTTCTAATCGCTTCCGAACGCGGGATGCTTTGAAACGATCTTTTGTCTTCGTTATACACGGCTAACGAATTATTTCCCAAATCTTTACACACTTGTTCTGCTTGATTAAAATGCTTAACGGGGTCGAATAAAAATAGAGGGTGTTTGTTGGTCTTCCACAACCCGTAGTCGATGACGTATCGATTCATTTCTTGATGACACGTGGGTTACAAGAGACACAAACGAGAGATGGACTCCAGCAAGATGTCACTCGCCTCCAGCAAGAGAAAACTGCTCTCGAAACCCAAATGAGTGAAAAGAGTAATGACTTATCGATATTACTGAAAAAAACAAGAAGACGAAATTATACGGTTGAACAAACAAATTGAGGCGTGAGGTGATCGTAATCAAATTATCACCTAAGAGTAGCTCTGACAAGATAGTTGTAATCAATGAAACCGAATTGTTGATATCGGTCTCAATGACAGTCGATTTTACGGGCACCAATGTACGCTTTTGGCCAAGATATCAACCGATTATGAACTATACCCGTTACAAGTGAGACTTTGTCGAATAACGCTACCGATTCTGAACTCAAAATCAGACGACCTGTACGACAAGGTCTCACATTCACCCCAACAGATTCTGAACTCAATGTTTGAAGGGGTTACTATTGTAAACTCAATTATTATTTTCATCTGAACTCAAATCAGACGACCTGTACGACAAGGTCTCAACTTTTATTCAACTACATCTCCTATTCAGAATCTGTTGGTCTAACATATGGGTCACCTCGAGTACGTTGCACGTTGGATACAATTACGTAGACAAAGTAAAAAGTAAGACTCGTAGGCAGAGTTCACAATCCGTCTAACGCCGACTCAAAGTCACACATTAACACAACTGGCCGTAGACGCGGTTCAAAATATTTATTTCTCTTTTCTAGCAACGTTTCCTTTACAAATCAACGCTGAGGAGTCTCAAAAATTTGAAGGAGTGTGTCAACACTTGTATGCTCATGTTAAAAGTCAACGCAGCAGAGCGGATACTTGCGAGCATACTCTTCTTTTCAAATTACAGCAGCGAGAAGAACGTCTCTCTCTTAGTAAAGAGACGTCGACCTATTTTCGGCGATACTTCACTTTTTCTAAAATTCAAAGAACGTAAAACGGAGCTAGCCAGGCATGCTTTGCATTTTACTTATTGAATTTTTCAATGGCGTTGTACGACGTCATCATGATGTTGAAAGAAGGTCAAACCCATCACACACTCTTAACGTCTATAATAGACCGATTAATCGCACCTTTCGGTTACGATTATCAAACCCCGCTCAGGAACTTGCACAGCATGCTCGATTACAGTATAAATCTGATTGTCAATAACAAAAATCTCGAAGAAGAAGAACTAGAACCTCATCTTAACTCATCTTGTTCCGTGTATGTCGTCGTTAATAACTTTGAACGCGCCGTGAACTAAAATTCAGGACCTTCAGTTCAGATTAATTAACTAATTTAAAATAAAACATCTCCTTCGTTCTGACATTGCTTTTTTAAATCTAATTAACGTACATTGGAATTCAATTATTTTTCAAAATTAGCTCGAATTGTCTATCTATACTTAATATTTGCTGGACGTGACAGATTTCCAATTGATAGTTAAGTCTAAAATATTGCTCGTTTTCACGAGGTACGTGCAATATATAACTTTTAGGTCAGGAGTTAAACACCTAGCGAAATCACAAGCAGAAGCGACACCATGAAATGTGACGTTGGTGAATGCGTGACTTCGTTTGTAATATAGACCAATTCTGAGACGCTGGTGAATGCGTGACTTTGTCTGCAACGTAGACCGATTCTGAGTGGTTGATTTGATTCGGAGGCGGTGACCGATTCCGTTTGGTAAATGTGTGCGTTTATCTACAGCGGTGACCAATTCCGGTGTGTGTTTATGTTTGAGTTTGTCTCAGTGCTGAGTGTTAGGTGAATGCGTGCTTTTGTCTGAGATGTCGCTTGACTTTGTCGGAAACGTATATTCGGAAAGTTGGGTGATGTTACAGTTGTGTTAATGTGTGACTTTGCGTCCGTGTTAGACGGATTGTGACCTCTTGCCTACGAGTATTACTTTGTCTGAGTAATTGCATTAACGACACAACTTATGCAATGGAGACACCCCAGCTATGGATTGTTAAGCAATGCAACTGCATCGACAAGGTCTCACATTCACCAAAGTTGTGTCATGTGAGTCGACGTTTCAATCCCTACACTCTGCTGCTAGGTAGGCAAGAGTTCAACTTACATACCAAAGTCTAGACCGAGTACGTTGCAGATGTTACAGTTGTGTTAGAGTTGAATAGAGAGTTGAGATGTAATGTAGTTAACTCAGAATCTTATCTGACACTGACAGACACCACGAATCTGTTCGCACATATTGAACAGATTCGGTGTGCGCGAGTAGAGGACCAGGTCAGAATTTTCGACACTGGGTAGAACACGAGCTAACTTCATCATGGGTTGCAGACAGTGGACAGTCAGGTATACTGATCGACAATTTCTACAATCTGTATGTTACGTATTGTAGTGAAAAGCGCAGACAATCTCGAGGCTGTTGACGTGATGATGTATGTAACGACTACCTACCTGTACTGGAGGAGGTGCATGGTTATTACGTTGTTGGAGTTGTTCGTATTCATTTTGCATAAGATCGATCTTGTTTTTATTTTCAGATAATTCTGCGTTCAGTCGGTCTTTCGCTTGGATTATCTTTCGTATATTTGCATTAACTTCGAAGAATTTCTTATCTACATCTTTGTATATCGTCATTATTTGTTGTACTTTGGCAGATGACTTTTCAATTTCTTTCCTTAATTCAGATTTTTCTTCTTCGTGTTTAGTTTGTTGATTTTGTAGCTTTTGTGTTTGTATTTATTTTGTGTTATCATTATTTTGTGTCATCATTAATTAATTAATGTTGGTTATTGTAGTATCACGCAAGGTGAGGTGCTGGGACGCAAAGTGATTGACGTGCGGGTTTGTGCCTGTCCCACACGAGACTTAAAGAGTGACGAACAGGCTGCTAGTTATTATAAATTGTCTTCTGAAAGAGTTTGTTTCTAACATCTCGTGTATCCTGATGTTTAAACATAATTGTATTTTAATATCTACATGTGCGTTGTGAAACTCTGCTTCTTCTTCAAACTGGTTTTTAATATTCTAGCAACATCCAGCAGCTGAATCCACGTCAAAGCTGAGTCAGACAACGAGGAACATCCAGAATCGAGGACGACACAATCGTTAGTCTTCTGCATGATGCCTCTAGAAGACACCGTAAATATCAAGATTCAAATCAACAACGAAGAGTACCCTGTCTACATTACTTTTAACATTTCACGTTCTAAAGTTTTCGGAATCGCTATCAGTTCTTAGAGATTCATAACTGTAGAAGCAAATATCGTTGATGATAACGGTGAGAGATACTTAAAAATTAACTACGGTGTTGACAATGTCATTTCGACTGCACTTGATAGAACCATAACTAGTTCATTCAAATTAATTGTGATTTATACGGAAGACAACATAGTATGGGATGCATCTAAAACTCACTGTCCCTGTACCTCGACTTATGCAAGATGTAGAGATACATGTCTTGACGATTGTCTGGAATATGTTAGCACTGTACGACAAGGACGACAAGGTCTCACATTCACTGGGCAACTTACTCTTCGAAGCAAGCGATAACTTAATAGCGCCGCCGCAACGATGACCGAGGCCGTAACCATCGAACAAGCAAATTCTTGAAAACGTGACAATTAATGAAACGTCTATAAATCTACGAATTGCACAGATGAACCAACAAATTACCGATCTGACCGTAGATAAAGAAAATGCAACCCAAAAAATAACAGAATTGGAGGAAAGTATTAACAAAGACGTCGAGATCCAAACATATCAGGAAAGCATTATTAACAAAGACGTCGAGATTAAAACATTGAACGATGACAATTTGATAAATTATCAAAAGTACGTTTCCTGTGAAGCCGAGTAAAAAAGAGCAACGAACTGTTAAAAACCACATTATTCACTGAAGGTAACAAAGTAACTGAATTAGAAACACAAGTAACAAGCCTTAGCACCGAATTAAGTGAAAAGACAAATAAATTAAGTATATGTGAAAAAACTATAAAGAATAATGATTTTAAGATTGCACAGATGAACACATCACTAGAGAATCTAAAAAACGATTACTAAAACTACAGAGATTAACGAATTAAAAAGCAATATAGACGGTCTGAACACTGACAAACTGAATTTGTTAAGAGAACTTAAAACGAATACGATAATCATACGAATCAGTTAAAAACAGTACAAACAGATCTAACAAGTTGCAAAATGAAAATCTTTAATTACTAATGAATTAGTACAATGCAAAACTGAATTATTATAATGCAAAATATTTGAGTCGAACTTAATTTGGACTCACGCCTAGACTCTATTTTTATTGGTGGTTCACAACGCGGTGTCCAAGTTAATATTTTGATGATCTTAAATAGCGTTACGCCGAAGACCGTATTTTATCAACTGTAATTTAGTTTAAAAAGGGGTCTAACTTAGATCGATCTGAATTTATTTTGGATAGAATTTGAGGTGACTCGATAGATACGCCTTGTACGGATACCGTCATGTGCAGCTACATCTTTAATCTGGTAATATTTCGTAAAGAGTCCTATTCTCCTCCTCTTTTGTTTTTAAAGTCGACTTTGTAAATCCAAAACACGCACATTTACACACCTGTTCTGCACACAAGACGGAATAAAAGTAATGTGACCAGCCGGTATTGTTGAAGACCTACAAATAAATTAGGAAAAGCAAGAGAGCCAAACACCGAAGAATCACTCTAACACCCGATAACCGATGCTTGATTTCTTATTTTAGTATTGTTGTTGTCGAACGTCGCGTCCATGACATCCAACAGCGACTTTCCAGCTTCGCCGGACATGAATTCGATCACCGTCGGTCTCTCTCTTACACTACTGGATTTGAGAAACTCCTCGCTCGCGTTACGGTTGTTCAGCATGTAGAACAACATGTAAGCTGAAGGTAAAACCCATTCACTCAACGGAAACTGCTTCACCTTCAAATTCCCGTGAGTGTTGTCCAGCCACACACCGGTGTGCGTCAGGTAGAGTCTGGGAATTTCGAAATACTTATTGAACACCACACGTCGAAAGTTTTTTTCTTCAGTGCGTCGCTCACCAAAATTGTCTTCAGTCGTCCGTCGAAATCTTTATTGTGTAGCAATTCGATGCCGAATAACGTGTAGCAGACGTCAGACAACTGTTCGAAGTATTTTTGTTCCTTCAATCCATTCCGGATAGCATTTTTGTTGTACCGTTCCAGAAAAATATTCACGTCGGCATATTTTTTATCGACCATCATGGCACTGAAGTCTTTGTGCATTGCAACCAGAGATCTAAACTCCCAGGATGTCTTTCCTGTGAATTAACGGCCACAGCGGTTCGGTTAATATGCTCTGCTTACCTGAGTGTAAAGACATTCCCAAAGATTTAATCACCGACGCATTACCTTTCGTTTTACAGCCGAATGTCGAAAGAGTACCGTGTAAGTGTTGCACCGATTTTAAGAGTGATGTAGGTTGTTGAAATAATAAATATGATGTAGGATATAAACATTTGATTAACCCTGATGTTCACACATTAGTATTCAGAATCCGTCTACAGCTGACACAAAGTCTCGCATTCACCACCATCTGCAACTCTTGAGGGTTTAAGTCATGCAACAACAACGTATAGTATTCAGAATACGTTTACCATTGACACAAAGTCTCATATTCAAATAATACACTGATATATTTTGTTTCATCTTTAATACCACCAAGACATTTAAATTAACAAAACATATCTAAATGTACGTAACAACGGAACAATGATATCTTTCAAATCGTTATTCAGAACCGATTCGTGACTGTCGTTCAATTTAGTTTCATTTTCTCGGTTGAGTGTGTATAGATTTGTTTTACGACGTCGTTCGGTAGATAAAGAAAATGCAACCCAAAAAATAACAGAATTGGAGGAAAGTATTAATAACAAAGACGTCGAGATCCAAACATATCAGGAAAGCATTATTAACAAAGACGTCGAGATTAAAACATTGAACGATGAAAATTTGATAAATTATCAAAAGTACGTTTCCTGTGAAGCCGAGTACAAAAAGAGCAACGAACTCTTAAAATACACATTATTCACTGAAGGTAACAAAGTAATTGAATTAGAAACACAAGAAACAAGCCTTAGCACCGAATTAAGTGAAAAGACAAATAAATTAAGTATATGTGAAAAAAAACTATAAAGAAAAATGATTTTAAGATTGCAGTGTATTTGCACTATGTGTATTTGCACTGTGTATGAAGTTATTGTGTGTATTTGCAGCGCTGTGTGTATTTATTGTATTTGCATTGTGTCTGTGTATTTGCAGTACTGTGTGTATTTGCACTGTGTGTATTTGCACTGTGTGTATTTGCAATGTTTTCATTTACACTGTGTGTATTTGCACTGCGTGTATTTGCACTGTTTGTATTTACACTGTGTGTATTTGCACTGTGTGTATTTGCAGTACTGTGTATTTACAATGTGTGTATTTGCATCGTGTATTTGCAACACTGTGTTTGCACTGTGTATCCTTCTAAAAAGTTTAATACGGTTCATGGAAATAACAACGAATACCTGTCAAGACCCGCTCTGCGTTATATGTACACAAACCGCGGGACAATATTTACTTCGTGATCGATACTAAAACGTATTACATCTTAACTCTATTTTGGGATCCAACATTGATCTCGACATCAATTGAGCAGTTATCGACATGTAGCAGCAGTCAGTTGCTCGGATGGGCATGACATCTTTTGCAAACGAACAGATGAGACAAAGTCACACATTCACTAGCAGCAGTCAGGTACTCTGATGTGCAATTCGTCTTGTTACACCCATAACATCTGAACTCTAGCATTTCGTCTTGTTAGTTGTCGACATGTCACGAAATCGTCTTCTTACACCTCACAGTCTACTACATCTCCACATCTACTACATCTTAACTCTAAGTAAATGTGTGACTTTGTTTCAACAGTCAACTGAAATTCTACTATATGTACATAGCCCGAGATTCATGTACATAACCCGACATGAATCTTATCTTCTCACTTGCTGCATTGCTTACACCTCTCATTGCAATGATTATGTGTAATAAATAAAATAAGAATTTACATAATGTTTTTAGTTTACTCTACATCATGTCGTGTCAGTGGTGGCATCTTAGGTCTTCGGCTGGTGGCGAACGTCTGACTTTGTACAACGGAGTGAATCGGAGACTTTGTTCTACACGTCGACAGATTCCGTCAGATTTGTTCTACAGAGTCTGAGACTTTGTTCCACTGATGTCTGTCATTTGATTATCTAACTTAGTATGACGGAGAGTGAATGTGAGACTTTGTTCTACATTTACAGATTCCTAAACCGTGTGAATGTGCCGTCATGTGGCATATTAAGCCCTCGGCGAACGTCTGACTCTGTATGACGGAGTGAATGTGAGACTTTGTTCAACATGTCGACAGATTGTGGCATCATAATTAGTTTTAGAGTTCACCATGGCATTGACGAAGAGTTTGACAGGGAGCATGATAGGAGAGTACCATTCGTATTTGCGTCCAGCTGCTGTTTTCGATTCTATCTTCGTCTTCGACATGTACAATACGTCACTGTGCGATCAAATTATCGACGGAGTCATTTAGAGTTTCATTATGGTTGTCAGAGCGTCGCTGTCGAAAATGCTATCCGGTTCGTTCAATTACTTCGTTTTTCACCACGGTCTCGTATATGATCTGTTTGTTTTTGTTGAATATTTCGATATGAGTCTTAATGTTCTGATGAAGTTCTTTCTCGTGTTTTCTCTTTCAACTCTAGTCTTTGTCACCTCTGCATTGTCGTTTCGGATCTCTTTGCGTTTGGAAGGCTTACTAGCCATGTACTTCTGAAGAACCCGCTGGTCGATTCGACGTCCCACGTTTCGATCAACGTGACGTTACCTTTCTCTGAAGACTCATGAAGTACGGGATCGACTCGGTCTTTGCATTTAAATAACGTCATATCGGTTCACAACGTAATGCATTCTTTGTCGTTTCTTTGCTCGAAGTGATAAAATCTAAATTCAAATCAGCGGCCGTCGTTAAAAGGGAATCATGTTCTACCAACGAATCATTTCGATTTTAGCCTCGCTGAAAGAATTGGTCCTGTGCTCCTGCGATAAAATTGAATGGCTCTCTACCAGGTGAAGTCGCTCGTCGGTCCGTACGGTGAAACCTACTTGACCGTCACTTCAAATTCGTTGGAACGATGCGTTTACTGTAACAGGACGGGACAGGGAACGTCACCCATTATCGGCAGATACAAGAATCAGTTGAACAAAGCTACAGAGTCAAGTTCAAAATTTGATTAACGAGATATTGAAGAAGAGGTTAAATGACAATAATGTAAAAGACCTTTCGTCACGCGATGCAAGAACACCAAAGAAAATCCGTTGCGAAATCGAGTCGAGTCGCACAGAGAGAAACTGAGAACGACGAAGAGAGTCCGGCGTGGAACAGACGCCTGCAAATCTAGCCAAAGTTGGATTTTATTACTTGGGTAATATTCCTTTTATATATTGGTTCAACAATATTTTGGGCAATATTAATGATTCAACATTATTACTTCTATTTTCAACATTTACTACTTCTATTATTACTCTTACAGGTGTGGGTGACAACGTGAGGTGCTATCATTGTGGTCTTTCGCTGAGAAACTGGCGTAAAGGCGATCCTTAATATAACACATATACCACAATGCAGACTGTTACTTCATGCAGTTCACCAATGATCCTCTCTTCATCGAACAGGTTAGTATTGAACAATTTCGTTCAATACACGCGTGTCAAACAACATATGTTACACGCGCTCGTTATTTATTTTAATTTGTTAATTCCAGGTGTTGTACAATAAGAGGATGGAGGAACCCGTTATCGAAAGGAAAGAGTTCGACTGGAGTACAGTGAAGCAACTCGTAAAACTAGACATTCCGATGAGAGTGTTGCGCATTACAAGTGATCTCGATCGCATCTGACATTTCGTAATCTCCGTTATCGTCCCCTCTGTTTGTTCTCAAAACATTAACCAATTCTGATTGAAATTTTTATTTGTCCAACAAGTGTTTCTTAATTCTGTTGTTGTTGTTAAGATGAGGATTAATGGCGTTGAGAAGTTGTTTAATTTTATATTGTTATATTTTATTTTCAGGTTGTAATATCGACTCAACCTATCTTTTTCTACCAAAGAATCATATGTGCTTCAGCACGTTGTATGATCTTATAATGTTAATTTTGGTTTCATCTGAATCGAATGCAGATCGCAGCTGTGTACATTTAGATTAGTTTACAACAAATTAAATATATGTGATTTTGGTTTTTTACGCAGTCTTCTGTTAACGTAACCCATGAAACAAAGATGACTAACCCATGAAACAAAGATGACTATGTTAAACGGATTTATATACAAATGATGAATATACAATTATTTAAAATACTGAATTTAATATATCCTACCCTTCAAGTGACATTTATGACATCCTACCTTCCCAGCGCTGACATGAGTGAATGTGATCAATCGAATTTTGGAAGGGGTCAGACAAAGTCGAACAGAGACACGCCAACACGGTACCAAAGTCGGATATTCATTCACGTAAAGTTGAGATAACATTTTATAATTAACAAGTCATACAAATGAGACGTAAGAACAAGTCATACTCTTTTATCGCCTCTATGGTGGACCGGATCGATGGATCCCCGGTTGCTGTTCCCTGCCATCGCTCTGCTCAAATTTTCTAAAGTTGACTTTTGGTAATGGTCGGTGTTCAGAAACGTTCATCGTTAGAAACCAGTCGTCTCAACCCTGACAGGACTGACGACAGTGGAAATCGGAATCAGCAGACATGCTGCGTTGCATCTGCAACGTACTCAGTCTAGACTTCACAATCTTCGAACAGTCACGTTAGCTTTGTCATGTGAGTCGATGTTCCAATCTGTACACTCTGCTGTTAGGTAAGAACAAAGTCATGTGAGTCCAACATTTGTTACACACATGTCAATGTGACGTTCGTCACGTGTTCCAGAATGACCAAAGTCTGCTATGCACACTTCAGAATGACCAAAGTCTGCATTTATTATACACACTTCCAGAATGACCAAAGTCTGCAAAGTCTGCATTTGTTACCACCAAAGTCTGTATTTCTTACATGTGATGTACGTCCAAATATATTTGTGTTACGTGTTCCCCAAATGACAAGGTCTGCATTTGTCGTGGTCACAGACACACACACACACAAACACACTTGGACCAATCTAGGATTAAGGAATAAGGTACCATCTCACGTTGTCTAGTACAAACATAAGTGTCATAGCCGCTCGCTCAGTTATTTAGGTGATGACGAATCGATTCATTTCTAGATGACACGTGGGTCCCGGAGGTACTCCCCTGCCGCCGCCTACTCGCACCGGAACACATTTCTATTCTAACGCATTTATCCAAGTCTTTACTCTCCTCACTCAATGTCAGATACATTCTCTTTGGTGGAAGGGAAGAGAAGATTCTGATTTGAAGTTACCTCTTCTGCAAGTGCTCAAGCACATCCAACACTCTAGAAACCATCTTTCTGCAACTATTTATCCTTGTTTGTTCATTTTGTGCTCGGCTCTGTCTTCTATCTCTTCCTCATCGTGACGTACACTGAAACGTTGGTGAGGTCCTATCTTCAGGACGAGGCGATGGATTGTTTTAGGAAAATGTCCTTGCAGCACTTCGGACACGTGGACACGGATCGGGCGCACGACATGCAACAATACCAGTGAGTGCAAGTTTGGAAGATCACGTTCAATGAGTTAGTGTCACACAAGATGCACACGGCCACCTCTGACATCAGATTCATTATTTTCTTTATTTTTTCGGGAGCGACTACCTTGTTACTCTCTGTCAGCATCGTGTATAGAACAGCTTTCGCTTCTTACATGCTGTAAAGCATCTCTTCTCGGTGAGGAAATTATGTTTAACAGCCGCTCGAATATCGTCGAACCTTGCATCGCCGTTCTGATAGATCTCTGTAAAGGGAAGACCACTATTAACTCCTCAACTCCAACATAGCCCCGGTACACCTCACTCGACCTACACTCATCCCGAGCGAGGCTTCACACTACCCGCAGCGGAACGCCTCGAACGCCCTGCCCGAGCTCCACCGGCGCGAGTGGGGGCCCTGACGTCAGCAGCCGAAGCAACCTCGGACGTTGGTGCGCTGAGGACGGGAGACGACTCCAGGACTCGGTCGAGCCAGCTCGCTAGGCACTGGCTCCCTTCACCACCTAACGAGTCCTCCACCTGACGAGGCTGCTGCCGCGTTACGCCCGGCACTGCCCTCCATCACTCAGCCGTAGCACCGCCGCGGTCTGCCAGGAAGACACTGTTGGCCCGAGACCAAATACCCAGGCCGCCCTTGCTGGCCTTACCACGCCAGCCTGCCTACCTGTCTTCCGTGGGCTGTATGAGCGGCCTCACCACGCCGGCCGTCCTACCTGTCTCCCGTGGGCTGTGTGAGCAGCCTTACCACGCCGGCCGTCCTACCTGTCTCCCGTGGGGTCTTCCGTGGGCTGTGCGAGCTGAAGTGCATATTAAAGACAGGTTAACATCTTGCGTATCGCTTCTCCTGACTACACTGTGAAAGGGGGGGGAGCAAAACACCTGGCTCAGAAGGAAAACTGTTAGCCCGGAACAGCCTTGGGCCCTTGCACGTTCGTTTCCTTCACAAGTGGCGACCTCGCCAGGATTCCCTTCCTCATCGCTGGTCAGAGACCATCGCTACCAGCCAGTCACCACCGACGGTCAGGATTAACCTACCGGCACTTGCTGTTCAGTGCGAAAGTGAGTGTTTGGCGATTGGATTGTGATGAGGTACATTCAACCGCCCAGGCCAGGTGCGTCTTAAGAGACTCTGGTCCTGATCTCACGGAAGTCAGGTGCGAGTTCATCTCCTCTCATATAGTGTCTCCCGTTCCCGGATACGTGCTGTGTTCGTGGTGTTTCACAGGGATACGGTTATGGGTATTTTCATGTGCGTTTGTGCACAGTGTTGTTACTTTCACCCACTCGTGCCTCTTGTGGGCGTCAGGCCGTGTGCGCCTCTTTAGTGTCAATTGGAAGTTAAGTCTTCCGCGGTTTTTTGTCTTCTATTTGCTTTGGGTCTGGTTTCTTCATCGCCTAGGTGTTTGTTAGATTCAGTGTTAGGATTTTGTATTTGACCAGTGGTTTGGTCTCTTCATCGCGTAGGGTTTTGTTAGATTCAGTGTTCAGTTTTGTTTAATCTGTGTATCTTTCTATTTTGTTTCCCATTCGGCATGTCTTCCATCCAGGAACTAGTTAAGCTCGGTCGCGAGCTTGGGTACGACGGCGACGAGTTGAAATCCTTTGTGTCCGATGAGCAGGCACGCCTTCAGGACGAACGCGAGTTGGAGACGAAACAGAAAAGAAAAGGAGGAACGGGAACGCGAGGAACGCGAGGAACGTGAACGGGAACGCGAGGAACGTGAACAGGAACGCGAGGACCGTGAACGGGAGAGAGCATGCTCTCGCCCTCGAACGGCTGAAGCTCCAAGTTGCTGGCGGTTCGGCGGCCTTAGGCGTCCCTAGTGTCGGCTTTGCTGCTCGTCCCAAGTTACCATCTTATCGCGAAGGTGAGGACATTGCCTCTTATTTTACCCGGTTTGAGCGAGTTGCTACCCTCCTCAACATTGCTAAAGCAGTTATGCAGTCCACTTGGAAGCCTACTCACAGGTAAGCTGGCTGAATTCTATACCACCTTGTCGGAAGAGGTCACAGGCGACTACAGTCAGCTAAAGAAGCCATTCTGAAGCACTCCCATAGGACGGTGATCACTACCGCACCGCCTTCCGCTCAGCCAAGATCAACGTTGGTGACACGTTCCAGCAATTCTCCACCCATTTGACTCGCCTTTTCGACCACTGGCTCAGCGCGAGCAGGTAGACCACTCTTTTGCTTCGCTGAAGTCCTTCATGATCCTCGATCAATTTCTAGCCTCTGTTTCCACGGAACTGCGGTTGTTTCTGAAAAACAACGTTCAGACCTTAGAGGAGGCAGTAAAACGAGCCGATGTTTGGGCTTCAGCACACCACTCTTACCCACGCAACCCTGCGTCGGAACGCGGCAAACGACCATCCCTCACCAAAGCCGCCTCACTAAAGTTCGCCACCTACGCCACGAAAGACACCCTCGGTGGTTCGTTGCCATAACTGCGGTCAGAGTGGCCACATTAGACCTAACTGCCCTCAGAATCCTTATCTTTTAAACAGAAGTCAAGCCAGAACCAACCAAGGAGTCTCCCAAAATTTGCTTCTGCCGTTCCGGATCACCGTCTCGTCAGTATTACACCTCAGGCACCATCAACGGCTCTAGGGTATCCACCATTGTTCGCGATACGGGTTGTTCAAGTGTCCTGGTATCCGAGGAGGCATTGCCGGACGCGGATATTTCCAACGGTAAAAGGTTCGCTGCAGCGACTACTTGGGTCGTGCCGACTACTTCCCTGTGGTAGATACTACCTCCGGTGCCCCTATTTTGACGGTTGGGTTGATGCCATCAGGGCCCCATAAGTTTTGCACAGTGCTGGTAGGTAACATTGAGGAGTACGTGCACCTGACGACCAGACGTGACAAAGGCATGTGACGAACCTACACCCTTTCGGTTCCTTCCGACCAGGTTCCCGGGAAAGTATTCAAGCTGTCCAGACCCGGGCCGCCGCTCGTAAGATTCACCCCTTGTACTTCCTCATCTGGAGCCCCTGGCTATTACTCCTCAGGACTTCTCTAAATTGCAGGTTCGTGCCCTACTCTAGCGTCACATCGTAACAAGGCCACTACGGAGAAGTAGAAGTCACTCGCACCGGCTCCACCTTCGGCTACGAGTTCTCGGACGAACTGCTCTACAGGGTTTGTCGGTCTTCACATCACAGTAACCAGCTGGGGAAGAAGTATCTAATAGTCCCTGCGGAGTGCCGACGGTCAGTGTTGACAGTCGCCCATGAGAGCCCCCTGGCAGGACATCTCTCCCATCGGAAGACTGGCATGAAGATTGGAGAGCACTTTTACTGGCCAGGTATGTGGTCTGATATACGAACCTTCTGTAGGTCTTGTGACAAGTGCCAGCGTATGTCTGTTAAGGGACGCCTTAGGCCGGTCCCTCTTAAACAGCTTCCCATAATTACTGAACCGTTTGCTAGAGTAGCAGTTGATATTGTTGGCCCATTGTCTCCTCCCACATCAGAAGGACACCGTTACATCCTTACCTTGATTGATTTTTCTACCGGTTTCCCCGAGGCTGTTCCCCTTAAGGACATCACTTCCATCTCTACCGCCGAAGCCTTGTTGACCATATTTTCCAGAGTGGGTATTCCCCGTGAGATCCTGTCTGATCAGGGCACACAGTTCACGTCTCAAATGATGGCCGAACTGCACAGGCTTCTTGGGTAAACCGCTCTTCACTACCCTTACCATCCGGTGGGAATGGAAGAATAGAACGTTTCCACTCTACCCTGAAGTCCTCCTCCGGAAGCTGTGCTCTGACAAGCCTCGAGTGGCATCGCTATCTACCGGCCGTATTGTTTGCTTTGCGGGAGATGCCTAGTGACAGAACAGGATTCTCTGCCTTTGAACTCTTGTATGGAAGGGCTGTAAGGGGCCAGTTTCAGTTCTGGGATCTAGTGGGAAGACAGTAGCTTTCAGAGGATGAAAGGTCTTGCTTCCAGTATGTCATCGATTTGAAGGACAAGCTGGCCGACTGTTCCAAGATCGCTGCCCAAAATTCCACCATTAGTGCCACCCGATACAAGACCTACTTCGATTTGAACTCTCAAGATCGTCAGTTCAAGCCTGGTGATGAAGTTCTCGTCCTTCTCCCTGACACTTCCAGTAAGCTATTAATTGCTTGGAGTGGCCCCTACAAGGTTCTAGCGCGGAAAAACAGGGTGAATTATCTGATCGATGAGAAGGGTAAAAGTTATATCACGCTAACCTCTTGAAGCTGTATCACAGACGCCCACGTAAACCAAGCTACTATCCTAGATGAGCCTTCCATCCCTAGTGACGGACAAGATATCTGTGAAATAGCCTTCTCTCTGTCCCAGGGTGACTGTCTTGACCCGGCCGAGGACTTTCCGATAACCCCGGATGGCCGTGCAGACCGCGACGTCTCTGATCCCCTGCCTGCAGTAGGAGAACAACTCACTCCTGATCAGCAGAACGATCTCCTCTACCTCACGGACAAATTTAGCGATGTCTTATCAGAAATTCCAGGCTGTACCTCCACTATCGAGCACGACGTCAACCTTTGCTCCTCCGAGCGAATCAAGCCTAAACTCTATCCCATTCCTTTACATATCAGGCCTTTCTTCCAACAGGAAGTGGAACAACTTCTTAGTCAGGGAATCATCAAACCCTCAAGGTCACCTCATTGTTCCCCGGTCGTTATGGTAAAGAAGACTTCTGGCAGCTACCGCCTTGCCGTGGACTACAGGGTATTGAATTCCATGACTATATTTGACGCGGAGCCAATCAACACCATCACGGAGGACCTTCACAAGTTTTACGGTAGTAAGTACTTCTCTGAACTAGACTTAACTAAAGCCTATTACCAGGTACCTCTGACGGACCGAGCCATGGCACTGACGGCCTTCCCTACACACTTGGGACTAATGGAGTTCTGTCGCCTCCCTTTTGGACTCGTCACAGCATGTGCAACCTACATTAGGCTCATGCGAATCGTCCTCGCCGGTCTGGAGGGAGTCACCTTCTACTTCGACAACATCTTCATATCAGGTTCAACTTGGGAAACACACCTGGACGCCCTCCACGCTGTCCTCCTCCGTCTCAGACAACATGGACTGACGGCCCGACCTTCAAAATGCCGATTCGGGTTTACATCCATCCAATATCTAGGCTTCATTGTGGACGGTAACACACTACGGCCTCAGGAAAGTAAAGTATCTGCCTTATCTTCAGTCACACCTCCTACAACTAAAAAGTTGCTTCGCTCCTTTCTAGGCATGATCTCCTTTTACCGAGTCTTCATACCTCAGGCATCCTCCTACACCAGTGGACTCTCCGACCTCCTGCGGAAAGAGAACCCCGAACCACTGGTATGGTCAGATGAGCTGCGGACCTGTTTCGAACAACTCAAGTCAGCACTGCACTCTCAGCCAGTCCTCAAGTTGCCTGACCCGTCACGTCCCTTCGTTTTACGGACCGATGCATCAAATCAAGGTTTGGGCGCTGTGTTGTTGCAGTACGTTCAGGATTACCCGCACCCAGTAGCTTACGCTAGCAGGAAGCTCCTAGACAGAGAACGCAGGTACGCTACAATTGAAAAGGAATGCTTAGCCGTCATCTTTGGGATTAAGCATTTTGACTACTATCTGCGGGGCAAGGAGTTTGTGCTTGAAGTTGACCATAAACCTCTCGTCTACTTGACCCACTTCAAGGGGAATAATGATCGTCTCCTTAGATGGGCACTTTGTCTTCAAGGGTATCGATTCAGGGTTGTACACATTCCTGGGAAGGATAATATTGGAGCAGATTTCTTAAGCAGATATTAGTAGTTATTGTGGGATGCTACATAAATCAATGGGTTTCTTTTACTGTTGAATCTCTTGGTTTGGTTCTATGGTTTCTCTTATGTCGGTTTGGTTTAGGTATTATTCATTCATATGAGCTAGGCTATATTTGTCCTCCGATTTCTAACTCGATACTCTGTATCGAGTCTTGTCGGCGAAGATGTGTAAAGGGAAGACCACTATTAACTCCTCAACTCCAACATAGCCCCGGTACACCTCACTCGACCTACACTCATCCCGAGCGAGGCTTCACACTACCCGCAGCGGAACGCCTCGAACGCCCTGCCCGAGCTCCACCGGCGCGAGTGGGGGGGGGGCCCTGACGTCAGCAGCCGAAGCAACCTCGGACGTTGGTGCGCTGAGGACGAGAGACGACTCCAGGACTCGGTCGAGCCAGCTCGCTAGGCACTGGCTCCCCTTCACCACTTAACGAGTCCTCCACCTGACGAGGCTGCTGCCGCGTTACGCCCGGCCCGGCACTGCCCTCCATCACTCAGCCGTAGCACCGCCGCGGTCTACCCGGGGAAGACACTGTTGGCCCCGAGACCAAATACCCGGGCCGCCCTTGCTGGCCTTACCACGCCGGCCTGCCTACCTGTCTTCCGTGGGCTGTATGAGCGGCCTCACCACGCCGGCCGTCCTACCTGTCTTCCGTGGGCTGTATGAGCGGCCACACCACGCCGGCCGTCCTACCTGTCTTCCGTGGGCTGTATGAGCGGCCTCACCACGCCGGCCGTCCTACCTGTCTTCCGTGGGCTGTATGAGCGGCCACACCACGCCGCTGTCTCCCGTGGGAGGTGCGAGCTGAAGTGCATATTAAAGACGGAGTTAACATCTTGCGTATCGCTTCTCCTGACTACACTGTGAAAGGGGGGGGAGCAAAACACCTGGCTCAGAAGGAAAACTGTTAGCCCGGAACAGCCTTGGGCCCCTGCACGTTCGTTTCCTTCACACACTCACACACAACAACAGACATCACCGCCGGGCACACAGACACACAAAAACAGACACCACCGCCGGGCACACTCACACACAACAACAGACACCACCGCCGGGCACACACACACAACAACAGACACCACCGCCGGGCACACACACAACAACAGACACCACCGCCGGGCACTCACACACAACAACAGACACCACCGCCGGGCACAAACACACAACAACAGACACCACCGCCGGGCACACAAACACACAACAACAGACACCACCGCCGGGCACACAAACACACAAGAACAGACACCACCGCCTGGCACACACACACACAACAACAGACACCACCGCCGGGCACACACACACAACAACAGACACCACCGCCGGGCACACACACACACAACAACAGACACCACCGCCGGGCACACACACACAACAACAGCCACCACCGCCATGCACACACACACAACAACAGACACCACCGCCGGGCACACACACACAACAACAGAAACCACCGCCGGGCACACACACACACAACAACAGACACCACCGCCGGGCACACACACACACAACAACAGCCACCACCGCCGGGCACACACACACACACACACACACACACCAATAGACACCACCACTGGGCACACACACACACACACACCAACAGACACCACCGCCGGGCACACACACACACACCAACAGACACCACCGCCGGGCACACACACACACACAGCAACAGACACCACCACCGGGCACACACACACAACAACAGACACGACCGCCGGGCACACACACACACACAACAACAGACACCACCGCCGGGCACACACACACACACATTCAACAGACACCACCACCGGGCACACACACAACAACCGACACCACCGCCGGGCACACACACACACAACAACCGACACCACCGCCGGGCACACACACACACAACAACAGACACCACCACCGGGCACACACGCACACAACAACCGACACCACGGCCGGGCACACTCACACACAATAACAGACACCACCGCCGGGCACACAGACACACAACAACAGACACCACCGCCGGGCACACACACACAACAACCGACACCACCGCCGGGCACACACACACACACAACAACAGACACCACCACCGGGCACACACACACACAACAACCGACACCACCGCCGGGCACACACACACACAACAACCGACACCACCGCCGGGCACACTCACACACAACAACAGACACCACCGCCGGGCACACAGACACACAAAAACAGACACCACCGCCGGGCACACTCACACACAACAACAGACACCACCGCCGGGCACACACACACAACAACAGACACCACCGCCGGGCATTCACACACAACAACAGACACCACCGCCGGGCACACACACACAACAACAGACACCACCGCCGGGCACACACACACAACAACAGACACCACCGCCGGGCACACAAACACACAACAACAGACACCACCGCCGGGCACACAAACACACAACAACAGACACCACCGCCGGGCACACAAACACACAAAAACAGACACCACCGCCTGGCACACACACACAACAACAGACACCACCGCCGGGCACACACACACACAACAACAGACACCACCGCCGGGCACACACACAACAACAGCCACCACCGCCATGCACACACACACACAACAACAGACACCACCGCCGGGCACACACACACACAACAACCGAAACCACCGCCGGGCACACTCACACACAACAACAGACACCACCGCCGGGCACACACACACACAACAACAGCCACCACCGCCGGGCACACACACACACACACACACACACCAACAGACACCACCACTGGGCACACACACACACACACCAACAGACACCACCGCCGGGCACACACACACACACACCAACAGACACCACCGCCGGGCACACACACACACACAGCAACAGACACCACCACCGGGCACACACACACAACAACAGACACGACCGCCGGGCACACACACACAACAACAGACACCACCGCCGGGCACACAAACACACAACAACAGACACCACCGCCTGGCACACAAACACACAGCAACAGACACCACCGCCGGGCACATACACACACAACAACAGACACCACCGCCGGGCACACACACACACACACCAACAGACACCACCGCCGGGCACACACACACACACAGCAACAGACACCACAACCGAGCACACACACACAACAACAGACACGACCGCCGGGTACACACACACACAACAACAGACACCACCGCCGGGCACACACACACACACCAACAGACACCACCGCCGGGCACACACACACACACACAAACACACACACCGCCCCCCAGCACACACACACACAACAACAGACACAACCGCCGGGCACACACACACACACACCAACAGACACCGCCGCCGGGCACACACACACACAACAACAGACACCACCGCCGGGCACACACACACACACACACCAACAGACACCACCGCCGGGCACACACACACACACAGCAACAGACACCACCGCCGAACACACACACACACACAGCAACAGACACCACCGCCGAACACACACACACACACAACAACAGACACCACCGCAGAACACACACACACACACACCAACAGACACCACCGCCGAGCACACACACACAACAACAGACACGACCGCTGGGCACACACACACACACAACAGACACCACCACCGGGCACACGCACACAACAACAGACACCACCGCCGGGCACACACACACAACAACAGACACCACCGCCAAGCACACACACACAACAACAGCCACCACCGCCGGGCACACACACACAACAACAGACACCACCGCCGGGCACACACAACAACAGACACCACCGCCAAGCACACTCACGCTGCTTCTTCCATCGCCGCTTCTACTCCTTCGGCTGGTGCTTTTTCTCTTTCTTCCGCCAAATCTGATTCGTCGTCATTCACTTCTTTTGCCTCCTCTGCCGTCGCTTCTTCTTCCGTTTTCATCATTTCTTAATTCTCGTATTTTCTTATACTTTCCTTTCTTCGGTGTATTTTTTCTTAATTTTCTGTTTCCTTGTGTTGTGTAGGCTAGCTATATCGCCTTATGTCAGTGCTGTATGCTGCTCAGGGTGAGTCTCCTTCACCCCAGATAAGTCAGCAACCCTACTAAACATACAACAAAAATGCCCTAACGCTTGCCTTGATTAGTTTCCTTTTCTTTAAGTGTTTCTATCACTTCTTAATTCTTTTGTATATTTTTATTTGTATCGTCGTTTTCTTCTCTACATTTTTCTTTACACCGTTTTTTTATTTATTTTTTGTATCGTCGTTTCTTCTGTTTATTTTATTGTATCTTTGTTTCTTCGGTATATTTTTGTTATACCGTTTTTTTTTTCTATCGTCGTTTCTTCTGTGTATTTGTTATTTGTATCGTCGTTTCTTCGGTATAGTTTTCTTTATAGCGCTTTTTATTGGTATCGTCGTTTCTTCCGTATATTTTTCTTTATACCGTTTTTTTCTATTTTTTGTATCGTTGTTTTTTCGGTGTATTTGTCTTTGTACCGTTCTTCGGTATATTTTCATTATAACGTTTTTTATATGTAGTTTTTGTATCGTCTTTTCTTCTGTGCACATTTTTGTGTATCGTCGTTTCTTTTGTGTATATTTATGTGTATCGTCGTTTCTTCTGTGCATATTTCTATCTATCGTCGTATCTTCTGTGCATATTTCTGTGTATCGTCGTTTCTTCTGTGCATATTTCTGTGTATCGTTGTTTCTTCTGTGCATATTTCTGTGTATTGTCGTTTCTTCTGTGCATAATTCTTTGTATCGTCGCTTCTTCTGTGCATATTTCTGTGTATCGTCGTTTCTGCTGTGTATATTTCTGTGTATTGTCGTTTCTTCTGTGCATATTTCTGTGTATCGTCGTTTCTTCTGTGCATATTTCTGTGTGTCGTCGTTTCTTCTGTGCATATTTATGTCTATCGTCGTTTCTTCTGTGCATATTTATGTCTATCGTCGTTTCTTCTGTGCATATTTATGTGTGTCGTCGTTTCTTCTGTGCATATTTCTGTGTATCGTCGTTTCTTCTGTGCATATTTCTGTGTGTCGTCGTTTCTTCTGTGCATATTTCTGTGTATCGTCGTTTCTTCTGTGCATATTTCTTTGTATCGTCGTTTCTTCTGTGCATATTTCTGTGTATCGTCGTTTCTTCTGTGCATATTTCTGTGTGTCGTCGTTTCTTCTGTGCATATTTCTGTGTATCGTCGTTTCTTCTGTGCATATTTCTGTGTATCGTCGTTTTTCTGTGCATATTTCTGTGTATCGTCGTTTCTTCTGTGCATATTTCTGTGTATCGTCGTTTCTTCTGTGCATATTTCTGTGTATCGTCGTTTTTCTGTGCATATTTCTGTGTATCGTCGTTTCTTCTGTGCATATTTCTTTGTATCGTCGTTTTTCTGTGCATATTTCTTTATCGTCATTTCTGTGCATATTTCTTTGTATCGTCGTTTCTTCTGTGCATATTTCTTTGTATCGTCGTTTCTTCTGTGCATATTTCTGTGTATCGTCGTTTCTTCTGTGCATATTTCTGTGTATCGTCGTTTCTTCTGTGCATATTTCTGTGTATCGTCGTCTCTTTCGTATATTTTCCTGTATACCGTTTCTTCGTTGTATTTTTCTTTGTATCTTTTTTTTGGCGTATTTTTCTGTAGTATCGTTTCTTAGGTATTTTTTTCTCTGGATCGTTCATTTGGTGTATTTTCTTTGTATTGTTGTTTCATCGGTATATTTTTCTTTACACCGTTTCTTCAGTGTATTATTCTTTGTATCTTTTCTTCGGTGTATGTTTCTTTCTTTGATTTATTTGGTGTCTTTTCTGTTGTATTGTTTCTTCGGTGTATATTTCTTTGTACCCTTTCTGCTGTGTATTTTTTTGTATCGTCGTTTCTTCAGTGTATTTTTATTTGTATCGTCGTTTCTTCGGTATATTTTTCTTTATGCCGTTTCTTCGATGTATTTTCCTTTGTATCTTTTTTTTTGGTGTATTTTTTCTGTAGTATCGTTTCTTAGGTAAATTTTTATATGGAACGTTCCTTTGGTGTATTTTTCTTTGCTATCTTACTTCGATGTTATTATTATTTTTTTTTTTTTAGTTCCTTGTGTTGTGAAGGCTAGCTATATCGCCTTATCTCGGTGCTGTATGCTGCTCAGGATGAGTCTCCTTCACCCCAGAGAAGTCAGCAACCCTACCCAACATACAACACTAAAGGCCTTAACGCTTGCCTTGATTCTTTTCCTTTTCTTCAAATGTTTATATCACTTCTTAATTAACGATTTTTTTAACAATATCCTTTTTCAATGTATTCTTCTTTGTTCGTTGATTCGGTGTATTTTCCTTTGTATTGTTTCTTTGGTGTATTTTTTCTTACTATCGTTTATGAATTTTCTTTATATCGCCGTTTCTTCGGCATCTTTTTCTTCATACCGTTTTTTCTACGTATTTTTTGTACTGTCGTTACTTCTGTGTATTTTTCTTTGTATCGTCGTTTCTTCTGTATATGTTTCTTTATACCGTTTCTTTGGTGCATTTTTCTTTGTATCGTTTTGGTGTATTTTATGTAGTATCGTTTCTCCGGTAAAGTTTTCTGGACCGTTCATTTGGTGTACAGTATTTTTCTTTTATAGTCGTCTCATCGGTATATTTTTCTTTATACCGTTTCTTCAGTGTGTTGTTCTTTGTATCGCTTCTTAGGTGTGATTTTCTGTAGTATTCGGTTTTTTTGTTTGCTATCCTTCCTTCGGTGTTATTTTTCTTTACTTTCCGTTTCCTTGTGTTGTGAAGGCTTGCTATATCGCCTTATCTCGGTGCTGTATGCTGCTCAGGATGAGTCTTCACCCCACAGAAGTCAGCAACCCTACCCAACATACAACACCAAAGCCTTAACGCTTGCCTTGATTTTTTTTTTTCTTTATGTGTTTCTTCTTAATTCCCGATTATTTATAACAATATCGTTGTATCGTCGTTTCTTTGGTGTATTTTTCTTTGTATCGTCGTTTCTTTGGTATATTTTCTTTTGTATCGTTTCTTTGGTGTATTTTTCTTTGTATCGTTTTCTTTGGTGTATTTTCTTTTGTATCGTCGTTTCTTCGACGTATTTTTCTTTGTATCGTTTTTCTTCGATGTATTTTTCTTTGTATCGTTTTCTTTGGTGAATTTTTGTGTATCGTTTCTTCTGTTTTTTATCAGTAATATAATTTCCTCGGTGTATTTTTATCGTCGTTTCTTCGTTTTTTTTCTTTATACCGTTTTATCTCTGTATTTTTTTGTATCGTCGTTCCATCGGTTTTTTATAATTTTTCTTCGGTGTATTTTTGTATTATCGTTTCTTAGGTAATTTTTCCGGATCGTTCATTCGATGTATTTTCTTTGTATCGTCGTTTCGGTATATTTTTCTTTATACCGTTTCTTCAGTGTATTGTTCTTTGTATCGTTTCCTCGGTGTATATTTCTTGTATCGTTTCTTATGTATTTTTCTGTATTTTTTCTTCGGTGTATTTTCTTTGTATCCTTTCTTTCTTCAGTGTATTTATTTTTCTTTCTTCTATTTTCTTTAGTTCCTTGTGATGTGAAGGCTAGCTATACCGCCTTATCTCGGTGCTGTATGCTGCTCAGGATGAGTCTCCTTCACCCCAGAGAAGTCAGCAACCCTACCCAACATACAACACCAAAAGCCTTAACGCTTGCCTTGATTTTTTTTTTTTTTTTTTTATCGTTTCTTTGGTGTATTTTCTTTGTATCGTTTTCTTTGGTGTATTTTTGTATCGTTTCTTTGGTGTATTTTTCTTTGTATCGTTTCTTTGTGTATTTTTCTTTTGTATCGTTTCTTTGTGTATTTTTCTTTGTATCGTTTCTTTGGTGTATTTTTCTTTGTATCGTTTCTTGGTGTATTTGTATCGTTTCTTTATTTTTCTTGTATCGTTTCTTTGGTGTATTTTTCTTTGTATCGTTTCTTTTGTGTTTTTCTTTGTATCGTTTCTTTGGTGTATTTTTCTTTGTATCGTTTCTTCGGTGTATTTTTCTTTGTATCGTTTCTTTAGTGTATTTTCTTTGTATCGTTTCTTTGGTGTATTTTTATCGTCGTTTCTTCGTTTTTTTTTCTTTATAACGTTTTATCTCTGTATTTTTTTGTATCGTTTCATCGGTATATTTTTCTTTATACTCTTTCTTCGGTGTATTTTTTTTTATCGTTTCTTAGGTAAATTTTTCTTTGGATCGTTCATTTGATGTATTTTTCTTTTCATCGTCGTTTCATCGGTATATTTTTCTTTATACCGTTCCTTCAGTGTGTTGTTCTTTGTCGCGTTTCCTCGGTGTATATTTCTTTGTATCGTTTCTTAGATATATTTTTCTGTAGTATTCTTTCTTCGGTGTATTTTCTTTGCTTTCCTTTCTTCGGTGTTATTTTTCTTTACTTTCCGTTTCCTTGTGTTGTGAAGGCTAGCTATATAGCATTATCTCGGAGCTGTATGCTGCTCAGGATGAGTCTTCTTCACCCCAGAGAAGTCAGCAACCCTACCCAACATACAACACCAAAGGCCTTAACACTTGCCTTGATTATTTTTTCCTTTCTTGATGGGTTTATATTGTTGTTTTATATCGTTGCTTCATCGGCAGATATTTCTTCGACCGTTTATTTCGTGCTATTTTCTTTGTATCGTCGTTTCTTAGGTGTATTTTTTCTTAATTTCCCGTTTCCCTGTGTTGTTTAGGCTTGCTATACCGCCTTATCTTGATGCTGTATGCTGCTCAGGATAGTCTCCCCCCAGAAAGTGTCAACAACCCCTGCCACACAACAAACCAAAGGCCTTTTCTTGATTTTCTCCTTTTCTTTAAGTGTTTATATCACTTCTTAATTAACGATTTTTTTTTAACAATATCGTTTCTTCGGTGTATTTTTCTTTGTTCGTTTATTCGGTGTATTTTTCTTTGTATCGTTACTTTGGTGTATTTTTCTTAGTACCGTTTGTGAGTTTTCTTTCAATTGTTGCTTCTTCGGTATATATCTTTTTCTTTATACCGTTTTATTCATGTTTTTTTTTGTATCGTCGTTTCTTCAGTGTATTTTTGTTTGTATTGTTTCATCGCTGTTGTTTTCTTTGTATCGTTTTTTTGCTATATGTTTATTTCTATCGTCGTTTCTCCCGTATATTTTTCTTTTTGCCGTTTTTTTCTGTTTTTCGTTTAATTGTCGTTTCTTTGGTGTATTGTTCTTTGTATCGCTTCTTCGGTGTATTTTTCTTTGCTGTCCATTCTTCGGTGTTATTTTTCATGAATTTCCGTTTCCTTGTGTTCTGTAGGCTAGCTATATCGCCTTATCTTGGTGCTGTATGCTGCTCAGGATGAGTCTCCTTCACCCCAGAGAAGTCAGCAACCCTACCCAACATACAACACCAAAGGCCTTAACGCTTGCCATGATTTTCTTTCCTCTTCTTTATGTGTTTATATCACTTCTTAATTAACGATACTTTTTAACAATATCGTTTTTTCGGTCTATTTTTCTTGTATCGTCGTTTCATCGGTATATTTTACGTTATACCGTTTCATCAGTGTATTTATTTTTTGTATCTTTTCTTCGATGAGTTTTTGTGTATCGTTTCCTTTATGTATTTTTCTTTGTATCGTTTCTTCGGTGTATTGTACTTTGTATCGTTTCTTCAGTGTATTGTACTTTGTATCGTTTCTTCGGTGTATTGTACTGTGTATCGTTTCTTCGGTGTATTTTACTTTGTATCGTTTCTTCGGTGCATTGTACTTTGTATCGTTTCTTCGGTGTATTGTACTTTGTATCGTTTCTTCGGTGTATTGTACTTTGTATCATTTTTTCGGTGTATTTTACTTTGTATCGTTTCTTTGGTGTATTTTTCTTTGTATCGTTTCTTCGGTGTATTGTACTTTGTATCGTTTCTTCGGTGTATTGTACATTGTATCGTTTCTTCGGTGTATTGTACTTTGCATCGTTTCTTCGGTGTATTGTACTTTGTATCGTTTCTTCGCTGAATTTTTCTTTGTATCGTTTCTTCGGTGTATTTTACTTTGTATCGTTTCTTCGGTGTATTGTACTTTCTATCGTTTCTTTGGTGCATTTTTCTGGAGTATCGTTTATTAGGTAATTTTTTCTATGTATCGTTCTTTTAGTGTATATTTCTTTCTATCGTCGTCTCATCAGTATATTGTTCTTTGTATCGTTTCTTCGGTGTATTTTTCTTTGTATCGTTTATTCGGTGTATTTTTTTTTAAATGTCGTTTCTTCGGTGTATTCTTCTTTGGTCTCCATTCTTCGGTGTTATTTTTATTTACTTTCCGTATCTTTGTGTTGTGAAGGCTAGCTATATCGCGTTATCTCGGTGCTGTATGCTGCTCAGGATGAGTCTCCTTCACCCCAGAGAAGTCAGCAGCCCTATCCAACATACAACACCAAAGGCCTTAACGCTTACCTTGATGTTTTATTCCGTTTTTCGTTGTGTTTCTATCACTTCTTAATTCCCGATTTATTTTTAACAACATCGTTTCCTCGGAGTATTCTTTTTTCGTTTTATTTTTTTGTGTGTGTTTAAATCGTCGTTTCTTCAGTGTTTTTTTTTCCTTTGAACCATTTCTTCAGTGTTTCCGTCGTGGCTGCTGCTCCCTCCGTCGTCGTGGCTGCTGCTCCCTCCGTCGTCGTGGCTGCTGCTCCCTCCGTCGTCGTGGCTGCTGCTCCTCCGTCGTCGTGTCTGCTGCTCCTCCGTCGTCGTGGCTGCTGCTCCTCCGTCGTCGTGGCTGCTGCTCCTCCGTCGTCGTGGCTGCTGCTCCTCCGTCGTCGTGGCTGCTGCTCTCCGTCGTCGTGGCTGCTGCTCCTCCGTCGTCGTGGCTGCTGCTCCTCCGTCGTCGTGGCTGCTGCTCCTCCGTCGTCGTGGCTGCTGCTCCTCCGTCGTCGTGGCTGCTGCTCCTCCGTCGTCGTGGCTGCTGCTCCTCCGTCGTCGTGCTGCTGCTCCTCCGTCGTCGTGGCTGCTGCTCCTCCGTCGTCGTGGCTGCTGCTCCTCCGTCGTCGTGGCTGCTGCTCCTCCGTCGTCGTGGCTGCTGCTCCCTCCGTCGTCGTGGCTGCTTCCTCCGTCGTCGTGGCTGCTGCTCCTCCGTCGTCGTGCTGCTCTCTCCGTCGTCGTGGCTGCTGCTCCCTCCGTCGTCGTGGCTGCTGCCTCCTCCGTCGTCGTGGCTGCTGCTACCTCCGTCGTCGTGGCTGCTGCGCCCACCGTCGTCGTGGCTGCTGCTCCTCCGTCGTCGTGGCTGCTGCTCCTCCGTCGTCGTGGCTGCTGTTCTCCGTCGTCGTGGCTGCTGCTCCTCCGTCGTGGCTGCTGCTCCTCCGTCGTCGTGGCTGCTGCTCCTCCGTCGTCGTGGCTGCTGCTCCTCCGTCGTCGTGGCTGCTGCCCTCCGTCGGCGTGGCTGCTGCCTCCTCCGTCGTCGTGGCTGCTGCTTCCTCCGTCGTCGTGGCTGCTGCTCCCTCCGTCGTCGTGGCTGCTGCTCTCCGTCGTCGTGGCTGCTGCTCCTCCGTCGTCGTGGCTGCTGCTCCTCCGTCGTCGTGGCTGCTGCTCCTCCGTCGTCGTGGCTGCTGCTCCTCCGTCGTCGTGGCTGCTGCTCCTCCGTCGTCGTGGCTGCTGCTCCTCCGTCGTCGGCTGCTCCCTCCGTCGTCGTGGCTGCTGCTCCTCCGTCGTCGTGGCTGCTGCCCTCCGTCGTCGGCTGCTGCTCCGTCGTCGTGGCTGCTGCTCCTCCGTCGTCGTGGCTGCTGCTCCTCCGTCGTCGTGGCTGCTGCTCTCCGTCGTCGTGGCTGCTGCTCCTCCGTCGTCGTGGCTGCTGCTCCTCCGTCGTCGTGGCTGCTGCTCCCTCCGTCGTCGTGGCTGCTGCTCCTCCGTCGTCGTGGCTGCTGCTCCTCCGTCGTCGTGGCTGCTGCTCCTCCGTCGTCGTGGCTGCTGCTCCTCCGTCGTCGTGGCTGCTGCCTCCTCCGTCGTCGTGGCTGCTGCTCCATCCGTCGTCGTGGCTGCTGCTCCCTCCGTCGTCGTGGCTGCTGCTCCCTCCGTCGTCGTGGCTGCTGCTCAATCCGTCGTCGTGGCTGCTGCTCCGTCCGTCGTCGTGGCTGCTGCTCCTTCCGTCGTCGTGGCTGCTGCCCTCCGTCGTCGTGGCTGCTGCTCCTCCGTCGTCGTGGCTGCTGCTCCTCCGTCGTCGTGGCTGCTGCTCCTCCGTCGTCGTGGCTGCTGCTCCTCCGTCGTCGGCTGCTGCCTCCGTCGTCGAGGCTGCTGCTCCCTCCGTCGTCGTGGCTGCTGCTCCCTCCGTCGTCGTGGCTGCTGCTCCCTCCGTCGTCGTGGCTGCTGCTCCGTCCGTCGTCGTGGCTGCTGCTCCCTCCGTCGTCGTGGATGCTGCTCCCTCACTCGTCGTGGCTGCGGCTCCCTCCCTCGTCGTGGATGCTGCTCCCTCCCTCGTCGTGGATGCTGCTCCCTCCCTCGTCGTGGATCCTGCTCCATCCCTCGTCGTGGATGCTGCTCCCTCCATCGTCGTGGCTGCTGCTCCCTCCCTCGTCGTGGCTGCTGCTCCCTCCCTCGTCGTGGATGCTGCTCCCTCCCTCGTCGTGGATGCTGCTCCCTCCCTCGTCGTGGATGCTGCTCCCTCCCTCGTCGTGGCTGCTGCTCCCTCCGAAACCCATATCACACGACATTACATGAAAAGAAAACATATCACACGACATTATATGAAAAGAAAACATATCACACGACATTACATGAAAAGAAAACATATCACACGACATTATATGAAAAGAAAACATATCACACGACATTATATGAAAAGAAAACATATCACACGACATTATATGAAAAGAAAACATATCACACGACATTATATGAAAAGAAAACATATCACACGACATTATATGAAAAGAAAACATATCACATGACATTATATGAAAAGAAAACATATCACACGACATTATATGAAAAGAAAACATATCACACGACATTACATGAAAAGAAAACATATCACACGACATTATATGAAAAGAAAACATATCACACGACATTACATGAAAAGAAAACATATCACACGACATTACATGAAAAGAAAACATATCACACGACATTATATGAAAAGAAAACATCACACGACATTACATGGAAAGAAAACATATCACATGACATTATATGAAAAGAAAACATATCACAAGACATTACATGAAAAGAAAACATATCACACGACATTACATGAAAAGAAAACATATCACATGACATTATATGAAAAGAAAACATATCACACGACATTACATGAAAAGAAAACATATCACACGACATTACATGAAAAGAAAACATATCACACGACATTAAATGAAAAGAAAACATATCACACGACATTACATGAAAAGAAAACATATCACACGACATTACATGAAAAGAAAACATATCACACGACATTATATGAAAAGAAAACATATCACACGACATTACATGAAAAGAAAACATATCACACGACATTACATGAAAAGAAACATATCACACGACATTACATGAAAAGAAAACATATCACACGACATTACATGAAAATAAAACATATCACACGACATTACATGAAAAGAAAACATATCACACGACATTACATGAAAAGAAAACATATCACACGACATTACATGGAAAGAAAACATATCACACGACATTACATGAAAAGAAAACATATCACACGACATTACATGAAAAGAAAACATATCACACGACATTACATGAAAGAAAACATATCACACGACATTACATGAAAAGAAAACATATCACACGACATTACATGAAAAGAAAACATATCACACGACATTACATGAAAAGAAAACATATCACACGACATTACATGAAAAGAAAACATATCACACGACATTACATGAAAAGAAAACATATCACACGACATTACATGAAAAGAAAACATATCACACGACATTACATGAAAAGAAAACATATCACACGACATTACATGAAAAGAAAACATATCACACGACATTACATGAAAAGAAAACATATCACACGACATTACATGAAAAGAAAACATATCACACGACATTACATGAAAAGAAAACATATCACACGACATTCGAACGAAAGAAAACATATCACACGATATTACATGGAAAGAAAACATCACACGACATTACATGAAAAGAAAACATATCACACGACATTACATGAAAAGAAAACATATCACACGACATTATATGAAAAGAAAACATATCACACGACATTACATGAAAAGAAAACATATCACACGACATTACATGGAAATGAAACATATCACACGACATTACATGAAAAGAAAACATATCACACGACATTATATGAAAAGAAAACATATCACACGACATTACATGAAAAGAAAACATATCACACGACATTACATGAAAAGAAAACATATCACACGACATTACATGAAAGAAAACATATCACACGGCATTACATGAAAAAAAAAAAAAAAAACATATCACACGACATTACAGGAAAAGAAAACATATCACACGACTTTATATGAAAAGAAAACATATCACACGACATTACATGAAAAGAAAACATATCACACGACATTATATGAAAAGAAAACATATCACACGACATTACATGAAAAGAAAACATATCACACGACATTACATGAAAAGAAAACATATCACACGACATTACATGAAAAGAAAACATATCACACGACATTACATGAAAAGAAAACATATCACACGACATTATATGAAAAGAAAACATATCACACGACATTATATAAGTAGAAAATATATCACACGACATTACATGAAAAGAAAACATATCACACGACATTACATGAAAAGAAAACATATCACACGACATTACATGAAAAGAAAACATATCACACGACATTACATGAAAAGAAAACATATCACACGACATTACATGAAAAGAAACATATCACACGACATTATATGAAAAGAAAACATATCACACGACATTACATGAAAAGAAAACATATCACACGACATTACATGGCAAGGAAACATATCACACGACATTACATGAAAAGAAACATATCACACGACATTACATGAAAAGAAAACATATCACACGACATTACATGGCAAGGAAACATATCACACGACATTACATGAAAAGAAAACATATCACACGACATTACATGAAAAGAAAACATATCACACGACATTACATGGCAAGGAAACATATCACACGACATTACATGAAAAGAAAACATATCACACGACATTATATGAAAAGAAAACATATCACACGTCATTACATGGCAAGGGAACATATCACACGACATTATATGAAAAGAAAACATATCACACGACATTACATGGCAAGGAAACATATCACACGACATTACATGGCAAGGAAACATATCACACGACATTATATGAAAATAAAACATATCACACGACATTACATGGCAAGGAAACATATCACACGACATTACATGGCAATGAAACATATCACACGACATTACATGAAAGTAAAACATATCACACGACATTACATGGAAATGAAACATATCACACGACATTATATGAAAATAAAACATATCACACGACATTACATGGCAAGGAAACATATCACACGACATTACATGGCAAGGAAACATATCACACGACATTACATGGCAAGGAAACATATCACACGACATTATATGAAAATAAAACATATCACACGACATTATATGAAGATAAAACATATCACACGACATTACATGGCAAGGAAACATATCACACGACATTACATGGCAAGGAAACATATCACACGACATTACATGGCAAGGAAACATATCACACGACATTACATGGCAAGGAAACATATCACACGACATTACATGGCAAGGAAACATATCACACGACATTACATGGCAAGGAAACATACCACACGACATTACATGGCAAGGAAACATATCACACGACATTACATGGCAAGGAAACATATCACAACACATAATCTAGAAAGGAAACATATCAGACGCAAATGAAACATATCAAACAGCATCCTTACAACGTAAAATCAACATCCGCGACGGAACGGACATCCCCATTACCGAAATACTGAGGCCACAGCGCTGCGTTATGAAGTGGAGGCGACCCCGTCACTGAGTGGACACGGCCGAAATATCAAGGCCAGCACGCATGCTATTCACGAGGAAGTGATCGATACAGATCATGTTTACGAGCGTCCCTTCCCACCTTAATGAAATGTTTCGCCGTCCTTGCCGCTGGAGTAGCTGATGTGCAGCTTGGCACTCCTCATGAGGTGGAGCTACTGACTGCGCGGCAGCTTGAAGCCTCGCCGCTGGATGGCGGCGCCGAGGTGGTCACGAGTCAGCGGGGGAGTGGGGCGCCGCACCACTCTTTCGTACTGGTACTCCTGCTTGGCCTTGCGACCCGGAGGCATGATCCTGCACTGCGGCCGGGCGGTGTTGATGCCGCGGTTCCCTTTGCACGTCACGTGGCCAAACTCCATCCTATTCAGGTCTCGAGAACCGCAACAGTATTCCTGCTGCAGCTTCCTGGCCTCCGCCCTCACCACAAACTTCCCAGTGGTGGCTTCCTCTCCAGCGTCAGTCGTGAACAGTCGAATACTGCTCATGGCCTCATGCGGGTGAACCAAGACACACCTCGTGAAGGCGTTTTTGGTCCTCTTCCTGACCCTTGCACTTCACTCCCGCCACCGACTCCTTCTTTCTTTCAAAAGCCTCCCCCGCCACTGCCTCATCCTGTCCCACGCACGCCACCCCCGCCACCGCCTCCTCCTGTCCCTCGCACGCCAAACCCGCCGCCGCCTCCTCCTGTCCCTCGCACGCCAACCATGCCACTGCCTCCTCCTGTCATTCGCAAGCCACACCCGCCACCGCCTCCTCCTGTCCCTCGCACGCCACCCCCGCCACCGCCTCCTCCTGTCCCTCGCACGCCACCCCCGCCACCGCCTCCTCCTGTCATTCGCACGCCACCCCCGCCACCGCCTCCTCCTGTCCCTCGCACGCCACCCCCGCCACCGCCTCCTCCTTTCCCTCGCACGCCAACCCCGCCACCGCCTCCTCCTTTCACTCGCACGCCACCCCCGCCACCGCCTCTTCCTTTCCCTCGCACGCCATCCCCGCCACCGCCTCCTCCTTTCCCTCGCACGCCACCCCCGCCACCGCCTCCTCCTTTCCCTCGCACGCCATCCCCGCCACCGCCTCCTCCTTTTCCTCGCACGCCATCCCCGCCACCGCCTCCTCCTTTCCCTCGCACGCCATCCCTGCCACCGCCTCCTCCTTTCCCTCGCACGCCATCCCCGCCACCGCCTCCTCCGTTCCCTCGCACGCCATGCCCGCCACCGCCTCCTCCTTTCCCTCGCACGCCATCCCCGCCACCGCCTCCTCCTTTCCCTCGCACGCCATCCCCGCCACCGCCTCCTCCTTTCCCTCGCACGCCATCCCCGCCACCGCCTCTTTCTTTTCCTCGCACGCCATCCCCGCCACCGCCTCCTCCTTTCCCTCGCACGCCACCCCCGCCACCGCCTCTTCCTTTCAATCGCACGCCATCCCCGCCACCGCCTCTTCCTTTCCCTCGCACGCCACCCCCGCTGCTGCCTCCTCCTTTCCCTCGCACGCCATCCCCGCCATCGCTTCTTCCTTTCCCTCGCACGCCACCACCTCCACCTCCTCCTTTCCCCCCCCCCACGCCACCCCCACCAACGCTTCATCCTCTCCCACGCACGCCATCCCCGACACCGCCTCATCCTCTACCAGGCACGCCACCCCCCGCCACCGCCTCCTTCTGTCCCTTGCACGCCACCCCCGCCACCACCTCCTCCTGTCCCTCGCACGCCATCCCCGCAACCGCCTCCTCCTGACCCTCGCACGCCACCCCCTCCACCGCCTGTTCCTGTCGTTCGAGCATCACCCCCGCAACCGCCACCTCCTATTTTCGAACGCTAACCTCGCCACCGCCTCATTCTGTTCCTCGCACGCCATCCCCGCCACCGCCTCCTCCTGTCCTTTGCACGCCACCACTGCCAACGCTTCCTCCTGTCCCTCGCACGCCAACCCCGCCGCCGCCTCCTCCTGTCCCTCGCACGCTACCCCCGCCACCGCCTCTTCCAGTCATTTGCTCGCCACCCGCGCCGCCGCCTCCTTCTGTCTCTAGCACGCCACCCCCGCCACCGCCTTCTCTTATCCCTCCCACGACATCCTCGGCACCGCCTCCTATTGTCCTTCGCACGCCACCACCTCCAACGCTTCCTCCTGTCCCTCTCACGCGAACCCCGCCACCGCCTGCTCCTGTCCCTCGCACGGCACCCCCGCAACCGCCTCATTCTGTCATTCGCACGCCACCCCCGACAACGCATCCTACTGTCCCTCGAACGTCACCCCCGCCACAGGCTCCTACTCTCGTCAGCATCCCACCCTGAGCACTAATCCAGGGCCAGTATCTCACCCTGAACACTAAGCTAGGGTCAGCATCTCACCCTGAACACTAATCCAGGGTCAGCATCTCACCCTGAACACTAAGCCAGGGTCAGCATCTCACCCTGAACACTAATCTAGGGTCAGCATCCCACCCTGAACACTAATCCAGGGTCAGCATCCCACCCTGAACACTGATCTAGGGTCACCATCCCACCCTGAACACTAGGCCAGGGTCAGCATCCCATCCTGAACACTAATCCAGGGTCAGCATCCCACCCTGAACACTAAGCCAGGGTCAGCATCCCACCCTGAGCACTAAGGGTCAGCATCCCCCTGAACACTAATCCAGGGTCAGCATCCCACCCTGAACACTAAGCCAGGGTCAGCATCCCACCCTGAACACTAATCCAGGGTCAGCATCCCACCCTGAACACTAATCCAGGGTCAGCATCCCACCCTGAACACTAATCCAGGGTCAGCATCCCACCCTGAACACTAATCCAGGGTCAGCATCCCACCCTGAACACTAAGCCAGGGTCAGCATCCCACCCTGAACACTAATCCAGGGTCAGCATCCCACCCTGAACACTAATCCAGGGTCAGCATCCCACCCTGAACACTAAGCCAGGGTCAGCATCCCACCCTGAACACTAATCCAGGGTCAGCATCCCACCCTGAACACTAATCCAGGGTCAGCATCCCACCCTGAACACTAATCCAGGGTCAGCATCTCACCCTGAACACTAATCCAGGGTCAGCATCCCACCCTGAACACTAATCCAGGGTCAGCATCCCACCCTGAACACTAATCCAGGGTCAGCATCCCACCCTGAACACTAATCCAGGGTCAGCATCCCACCCTGAACACTAATCCAGGGTCAGCATCCCACCCTGAACACTAATCCAGGGTCAGCATCCCACCCTGAACACTAATCCAGGGTCAGCATCCCACCCTGAACACTAATCCAGGGTCAGCATCCCACCCTGAACACTAATCCAGGGTCAGCATCCCACCCTGAACACTAATCCAGGGTCAGCATCCCACCCTGAACACTAATCCAGGGTCAGCATCCCACCCTGAACACTAATCCAGGGTCAGCATCTCACCCTGAACACTAATCCAGGGTCAGCATCCCACCCTGAACACTAATCCAGGGTCAGCATCCCACCCTGAACACTAATCCAGGGTCAGCATCCCACCCTGAACACTAATCCAGGGTCAGCATCCCACCCTGAACACTAATCCAGGGTCAGCATCCCACCCTGAACACTAATCCAGGGTCAGCATCCCACCCTGAACACTAATCCAGGGTCAGCATCCCACCCTGAACACTAATCCAGGGTCAGCATCCCACCCTGAACACTAATCCAGGGTCAGCATCCCACCCTGAACACTAATCCAGGGTCAGCATCCCACCCTGAACACTAATCCAGGGTCAGCATCCCACCCTGAACACTAATCCAGGGTCAGCATCCCACCCTGAACACTAATCCAGGGTCAGCATCCCACCCTGAACACTAATCCAGGGTCAGCATCCCACCCTGAACACTAATCCAGGGTCAGCATCCCACCCTGAACACTAATGCAGGGTCAGCATCCCACCCTGAACACTAATCCAGGGTCAGCATCCCACCCTGAACACTAATCCAGGGTCAGCATCCCACCCTGAACACTAATGCAGGGTCAGCATCCCACCCTGAACACTAATCCAGGGTCAGCATCCCACCCTGAACACTAATCCAGGGTCAGCATCCCACCCTGAACACTAATGCAGGGTCAGCATCCCACCCTGAACACTAATCCAGGGTCAGCATCCCACCCTGAACACTAATCCAGGGTCAGCATCCCACCCTGAACACTAATCCAGGGTCAGCATCCCACCCTGAACACTAATCCAGGGTCAGCATCCCACCCTGAACACTAATCCAGGGTCAGCATCCCACCCTGAACACTAATCCAGGGTCAGCATCCCACCCTGAACACTAATCCAGGGTCAGCATCCCACCCTGAACACTAATGCAGGGTCAGCATCCCACCCTGAACACTAATCCAGGGTCAGCATCCCACCCTGAACACTAATCCAGGGTCAGCATCCCACCCTGAACACTAATCCAGGGTCAGCATCCCACCCTGAACACTAATCCAGGGTCAGCATCCCACCCTGAACACTAATCCAGGGTCAGCATCCCACCCTGAACACTAATCCAGGGTCAGCATCCCACCCTGAACACTAATCCAGGGTCAGCATCCCACCCTGAACACTAATCCAGGGTCAGCATCCCACCCTGAACACTAATCCAGGGTCAGCATCCCACCCTGAACACTAATCCAGGGTCAGCATCCCACCCTGAACACTAATCCAGGGTCAGCATCCCACCCTGAACACTAATCCAGGGTCAGCATCCCACCCTGAACACTAATCCAGGGTCAGCATCCCACCCTGAACACTAATCCAGGGTCAGCATCCCACCCTGAACACTAATCCAGGGTCAGCATCCCACCCTGAACACTAATCCAGGGTCAGCATCCCACCCTGAACACTAATCCAGGGTCAGCATCCCACCCTGAACACTAATCCAGGGTCAGCATCCCACCCTGAACACTAATCCAGGGTCAGCATCCCACCCTGAACACTAATCCAGGGTCAGCATCCCACCCTGAACACTAATCCAGGGTCAGCATCCCACCCTGAACACTAATCCAGGGTCAGCATCCCACCCTGAACACTAATCCAGGGTCAGCATCCCACCCTGAACACTAATCCAGGGTCAGCATCCCACCCTGAACACTAATCCAGGGTCAGCATCCCACCCTGAACACTAATCCAGGGTCAGCATCCCACCCTGAACACTAATCCAGGGTCAGCATCCCACCCTGAACACTAATCCAGGGTCAGCATCCCACCCTGAACACTAATCCAGGGTCAGCATCCCACCCTGAACACTAATCCAGGGTCAGCATCCCACCCTGAACACTAATCCAGGGTCAGCATCCCACCCTGAACACTTAGCCAGGGTCAGCATCTCACCCTGAACGCTAAGCCAGGGTCAGCATTTCACCCTGAACACTAAGCCAGCGTCAGCATCTCACCCAGGCAACTATTTTTCTTCCTTTCTTTCTTCCGTTCATCTCATTCCGTCCATCTGTATATTTTTTTCTGAATCTACATATGCTTTGTTGCCTTCTTTGTTTACTTCCTCCCTTTCTCCTATTCTTTATAGTTTTCTTCCTTTCTTTCCTCATTTTTTCCATCCTTCCCTCCATTCTTCCCTCTCTCCTATAATTTTTTTCTTTATAATAATATTCTTTTCTTTCTTCCTTCTCTTACACTTCAGTTCATCCTTTATTCCTGTCTTTCTGTGTTCCTTCGTCTGTCCATCTAAGCCAGGCTGAAGCCAAAGATAGTCAAGCCGCTGCCGGTTTTCTTTTTTCTCTTAGTTTAATTTTCCTCAGTTTCGTTTTTTTTTTTGGGTGTTGATTTTATTTTTGGTTAATTTTTTTTCTTTTTTTTACTTTTCTTTCTTCGTTTTGAGTTCATACGTTTCGTTACATTTTGGCATTATATGTTTTTAGTTTTCTATTTTTTGACTGATCAGGAGTTGACCTTTTTAGATTTGTTAGGTCTTTTTTTTTTTACTACTGCTTGAGTTGATTTCTTTGTTGCTTTTTTTCTTTTTCTTTTTTATGGCTTCTTTATTTTGATGTCTTGTTGGTGACAACTATTTCGTTATAGTTTGGAAAGTTAACTATTTTTTTTTTTTTGTCGGGGGGGATTTTGTCCTTTTTAGGTTACGTCGTGAGGAGATTTTTTGTTGCAAATGGTCAGGGCAGTGTTCAGAGTGTCCAGGGAGTGTCAGGGGCCTTGTTGCGTGGGTCGTCATCAGCGTGTCCGTCCATTGTTCAGAGAGTGTCCAGGGAGTGTCAGGGGCCTTGTTGCGTGGGTCGTCATCAGCGTGTCCGTCCATTGTTCAGAGAGTGTCCAGGGAGTGTCAGGGGCCTTGTTGCGTGGGTCGTCATCAGCGTGTCCGTCCATTGTTCAGAGAGTGTCCAGGGAGTGTCAGGGGCCTTGTTGCGTGGGTCGTCATCAGAGTGTCCGTCCATTGATCAGAGAGTGTCCAGGGAGTGTCAGGGGGCCTTGTTGCGTGGGTCGTCATCAGAGTGTCAGTCCATGTTGTGTTTCCATGACTTTTTTTTATTTTCGTATTCTTTTTCTGTAATATCGTTTCTTCGGTATTTAATTTTCCGTTTCCTGGCGTTGTGCAGGTTAGCTGTATCGCCTTATCTTGGTGCTGTATGCTGCTCAGGATGAGTCTCCCTCACCCCAGAGGAGTCAGCAACCCTACCCAACACACAACACCTAAGGCCTTAATGCTAGATATTTTTCCCTTTTCTTGATGTTGTGTTTCTATCACTTTATTTTTCTCGTGATGTTTTTTTTTTTTTTTGTTATATCCATTCTTCGGTGTTATTATTTTTTTTTTTTCGTTCCCTGGTGTTGTGCAGGCTAGCTGTATCGCCTTGTCTTGGTGCTGTATGCTGCTCAGGATGAGTCTCCCTCACCCCAGAGGAGTCAGCAACCCTACCCAACACACAACACCAAAGGACTTAATGCTTGCCTCAATGAGTTGTTTCACTTTCATGATGTTGTGTTTCTATCACTTCTTTATTCTCGTGCTCCTTTTCAGTAATATCCATTCTTCGGTGTGCTATATCATTATTTTTCGTTTCCTGGTGTTGTGTTGGCTAGCTATATTGCCTTATCTTGGTGCTGTATGCTGCTCAGGATGAGTCTCCCTCACCCCAGAGGAGTCAGCAACCCTACCCAACACACAACACCAAAGGCCTTAATGCTTGCCCCAATGATTGGTTTTCACTTTCATGATGTTTTTCTACAAGTTCTTTATTATCGTGTTCCTTTTTTCAGTAATATCCATTCTTCGATGATATTTTTATTTATTTTACGTTTCCTGATGTTGTGCAGGCTAGCTGTATCGCCCTATCTTGGTGCTGTATGCTGCTCAGGATGAGTCTCCCTCACCCCAGAGGAGTCAGCAACCCTACCCAACACACAGCACCAAAGGACTTACTCTGCTAGATTTTTTTCCTTTTCTTGATTTTGCGTTTCTATCACTTCTTTATTTTTGTGGTCTTTATATTGTAATCTTAATTCTTCGGTGTTATTTTCTTTATTTTCCGTTTCCTTGTGCTGGGTAGCTGTATCGCCTTATCTTGGTGCTGTATGCTGCTCAGGATGAGTCTCCATCACCCCAGAGGAGTCAGCAACCCTACCCAACACACAACACCTAAGGCCTTAATGCTAGATGCGTGGGTCGTCATCAGAGTGTCCATCCATTGTTCAGAGAGTGTCCAGGGAGTGTCAGGGTGCCTTGTTGCCTGGGTCGTCATCAGAGTGTCCGTGCCTTCGTGCGTGCTTGCGTGCGTGCGTGCTTACGTACTTGCGTGAGTTCGTGCGTTTTTTCGTGCGTGGCTGCGTGCTTGCTTGTGTGAGTGTGTGCGTGCGTGCCTGCCTGCATGCTTGCGTGGGTGCGTGCGTCTGTACGTGAGTGTGTGCTTGTGCGTGTGCATGCGTGGGTACGTGATTGTGTGCGTGCTTGCGTGTGAGTGCTTGTGCTGCGTTCGTTGGGCTGTCAGTGCCTGCGAGCGTGTGTTCGTCCGTTCCTTCGTGGGTATGTATACTCGTGTTCGTGCGTGCGAGCGTGTTCGTCCGTTCCTTCGTGCGTGTTTATGCTCGTGTTCGTGCGTGCGAGCGTGTGTTCATCTGTTCCTTCGTGTGTGTGTACTGTGTTCGTGCGTGCGAGCGTGCGCTGGGATGGGTGCGTGCGAGCGTGTGTTCGTCCGTTCCTTCGTGCGTGTGTACTGTATTCGTGCGTGCGAGCGTGTGTTCATCCGTTCCTTCGTGCGTGTGTATTCGTGTTCGTGCGTGCGAGCGTGCGTTGGGGATGGGTGTGTGCGAGCGTGTGTTCGTCCGTTCGTTCTTGCGTGTGTTCTTGCGTTCGTGCGTGCGAGCGTGGGTGGGGTGAGGTGTGCTTGTGCGTCCGATCGTTCGTGTGTGCTTGCGTATGTGCGTGCGTGTGCGTTGGGGGTGAGTGCGAGCGAACGTGCGTTGGGGAGTGAGTTCGTGCTGGCGTGCGTTGCGGGGTGAGTGCGTGTGTGTGTGCTGCGTGAGCTAGGCGAATAACACCCGAGAACTTTTCCTGTCGCAGCAGGAGCAGACCGACTCCAGCTTCGGCAGCGGCCCCGGGAGTTGCTTCAACTCCCTCTGGGAGGCCTTCCTCTCCTCTTGTTGTTCCTTATTGGAGGGAAGCCTCCCTATCCTGTCACGGCAGAGCGTTAGTCCATTAGTCCCCTGCCTCATTATCCTCTGTGTGTGTGTGTGTGTGTGTGTGTGTGTGTGTGTGTGTGTGTGTGTGCGCGTGTGTGTGTCTAAGGTTCTGAGGCTCGCCTGGACTCGGGGATCAGCCACGCGATTTTGATTTCTTGATATGGAGTCACCCTTCTCCTTTTTCTTACCCTGTATAGGGTCGAGATTTACCACATCACCTCGGTTTGCGATATGCCGTTTTAGGGAGCACAGAGTTGACATTGCATAGGGCTGAATCTAGAGCTAGTTGCACCTTTTGTAGTGAAGATCGCTACGGGAGCTGATTGGCTGGATGGAGGGAGGGAGATGTTAGCTACGGGAGCTGATTGGCTTGATGGAGGGAGGGTGTGCTTAGCTACGGGATCTGATTGGCTGGATGGAAGGTCTTATTTATAAAGTAATCTTCGCCTCGGCTCGCCTGTTTGAAAAGCCTCTCGTTGAAGTTGCCGGGGTATTCACGGACTGTTTTATGATCGTAGTGATGGCTGTACACGCCTTCAGCGTCATGAATGGTAAAGTCACCCGTGACAACTTGGCCAAGCTTCTCCGCGGCCTTGGGAATAGTCGTAAAGGCAGCTCGATACGTTTAAAATAACGGCCCTGTGGGTAAGAAGTGAGCATTTTTCTTCAATAATTGTTTACTCCCACCATCTTAAGTATTGTGCGGAATATATGAATTAGAATAATAACACTGGTATTTGCCCCGAGGTTACGGCCGTGACGTCACCGGCGGAAGAGGTAATAGAAAGGAAAGGAGAAAAAATGGAGCTGGAAGTGAAAGGAGAAAAGAGGTGGAGGGAAGAAACTGAAAGGGAAGGTGGTAAAGGAAGGTGTAAATGCGAGGAGGAAGAGAAAGAGAGGGAAGGAAAATAGGGAGCTGTTAGTGGAAGAAAAAAAGAGAAAATAATTGGAAAGTTACGGAAAAATGTGTGATTGGAGGGAGAGAAAAAAGTGTAGGGAAGAGAGAGAGAAAGTGGACGATAGAGAAAGTGAAATGGTGGATAATAAGAGAGGCGGGACAAGGGGACTGAGGAGAAGAAGAAGGAACGCCAATAATGGAGAGAGGGATAAAAGCTGAAAATGGAGGAAAAGGAAAAGGGAGGAAGAAACCAGGAAAAGGAGAAACTAAGGGGAAAAAAGAAAGTAAAGGAGGAAAAAGGAAGTAAGAAAGAAAGGGAGTAGGGAACTGTGAGGCGAGTATAGAAGGAAGGAAGGAAGTAAAGAAGTAAGTGAGAGATATAATAAGGAAGTAGGGAGGTGAAGGAGGAAGTAATGAATAAAAAAAGTAGGACTGAAAAAGGAAAACAGCAAAAAGTGATGGAGAGAAGGAGGAGGGGAGGAGGAAAGGGGGGGAAATGGAGGAAAAGGAAGAGAGAAAACATCAAACGGGAAGGAAGGAAAGACAAGTGAGGAAGGAAGGAAGGGAGGAAAATAAAAAGGTATCTCCAGGCTATCTCTGAGCTAATCTCTCTCTCTCACTAATTGAAAAAAAGGACAAAAGAATAGGACAAAAAGCTTACTAACTAATCCATCTTTGGGAGCGGGCCAGCCTACCCACGTGCGCACCTACACCTAATTATAAGGGCGGAAAGAAAGGGCAACTACTGGCTGGTTATAAATATCTCAAAAAATATGTTGGCCCAATACTTTTTCCGATATTGGTTCTGGTGGAGGTGGTGGTGGTAGTGTTTGTTCTGCCTCTATAATCACCACCACCATCACCACCACCATCTCTATCGTCAACACTACCTCAACCATCACCACCACTACCAGTACCATTAATCACCACTACCGACTCCACCACTGCCGACATATCACTACCACGAGCTTCACTACCATCACCATAACTTAATCACCACTACGGTCACCATCACCATTATCAACACCATATTGCTATTACTACTAAAACCATTACTACTACTACTACTACTACTACTACTACTACTACTACTACTACTACTTTACTACTCCTAATAATAATTCTAATACTAATAATAACTCGGAAAAAGTCATTAATTACGCCAATGTTTTCTTGCTGTATTTTTCAGGGGCCGCCTCGCCGAGTTTGGCCGCGCCGAACGAGCCCTAAAAATCCATCCAGCGCCGGTGAGTTTTTGTTTCTACTGTGTTTCGCATTATTTTTTTTTTCCATTGATGTGCCGAATTGTACCGAATTAGTTTAGGAGCGAGATAACTTTGTGCGTGTGTGTGTGTATGTGTGTGATTCGAAATGTTCACGGATAATACACACACACACACACACACACACACACACACACACACACACACACGACAATCACATTCACACTCACTCTCCCCATCCGTCTCTTAACCATTCATTAACCTCATAACATAGCCACACCTTGTAGTCAGTCACCACTCCACTCATCTCCATTCCAGTCATCACCCATCACCACTAACACCGCTACGTAACATCACCACCACTAACACCACAACCAGTCCTCGTCATCACCACCTCCTTCACGCTGTAGCCTCACCTCACCTTTCACCCCCTCCTCTTTACCTGTCCGCGCGCACCTGTTGACAATACGCCGCCTGATTTACATTCAAGGAGCCGAGTCCGTCCACAAAATAGGAGCACGATTTTTTTTTTACCTTTTTTCCTTTTTTCCTGCATGGAGTTTTTTTTATTTCTTTTTTTGTTCTTCTTGTTTTCTTGTATTTGTTGTTCTTCTCCTTCTTCTTTATTATTTTACTCGTTTTCTGGCTTTTATTTCACTATTGATTTTTCTTATTCAATTTTTTTAATTTTGACCTTTTTCCTTATTTCTTCTTGTTTTTTTCTTCTTTACTTGTGTTTTTCTCGGTGGTGACGTCATAGGGAAAGGGTGATGATGATGATGATGATGATGATGATGATGATGATGATGATGATGACGAGGAAGGAAGGAATGGAGGGGTATGAGAGGAAGGGGAAGGAAAGGGATTGGAAGGAAAGGGGAAGGTAGGAGAGGTAGGTAGATAGGTAAGGAGGATGGGAAGGGAAGGAAAGGGAAAGGAGGAAGAGAAGGGAAGGGGAGAGAAGGGAAGGAGGAGGAGGATGATAGGTAGGCAAGGGGAGGGAAAGGGAGGTAGGAAGAGATGATGATGATGAAGATGAGGAAGAGGAAGAGAAAGTGAAAGAAAAAAAGAGAAGAAACAGAATGAGAAGAAAGAGAGAGGAGAAAAAGAAGGAGAAAAAGAGGAGGAGAAAAGAAAAAAAGAGAAAGAGGAAGAGAAGGAGAAAGAGAGGAGGAGGAGGAGGAGGAGGAGGAGGAAGAACAAAATTAAATAAACAAATAGAAGGATATTTATGAGAGAGAGAGAGAGAGAGAGAGAGAGAGAGAGAGAGAGAGAGAGAGAGAGAGAGAGAGAGAGAGAGAGAGAGAGAGAGAGAGAGAGAGAGAGAGAGAGAGAGAGAGAGAGAGAGAGAGAGAGAGAGAGAGAGAGAGAGAGAGAGAGAGAGAGAGAGAGAGAGAGAGAGAGAGAGAGAGAGAGAGAGAGAAAGTATGCTAATCAGGTGCTCTTAGTCAACAACAACTTTTGCAAATTAATGTTTCAAAACTTTTTAGGCCAAACATTTAACGTTTTATGTTTTTTTTAGCCCAGTGCAAAACCTGTGTGTGTGTGTGTGTGTGTGTGTGTGTGTGTGTGTGTGTGTGTGTGTGTGTGTGTGTGTGTGTGTGTGTGTGTGTGTGTGTGTGTGTGTGTGTGTGTGTGTGTGTGTCTGTGTCTGTCTGTCTGTCTTACTGTCTGTCTGTCAGTCTGTCTGTCTGTCTTACTGTCTGTCTGTCAGTCTGTCTGTCTGTCAGTCTGTCTGTCTGTCTTGTTGTCTGTCTATCTGTCTGTCTGTCTGTGTGTCTGTATACAAGCATCCATGAACACGTATTGCATTCAATCACCAACATTCATTCATGCATACATAAATATTCGTGTGTAATAACCTTCATGTGTTTATTGATTTATCTATCCATATCTATCTATTAGTCTGCCTCTATCTGTTTATCAAGCTATCATTTTTTTATTGAATCTATGGATAGATTAGCCTGTTAATTTTCGTCTATTTATCTATCTAGTTAGCTTTTATTAACCTTTATCCTTTATATATTCGTTTATTTGACTCTCTATTTATATACTTTTCCAATCACGTTTTTATCTACCTTCATTTATTTTTCATGCAGCTCATTTTTCATTCACTTAAGTTTTCATTCACTTCATTTTTCATTCATTTTTTCATTTTCCATTAATTTTTTTCATTTTTATTCAATTTTTTTTCACTCATTTTTTTCATTTTCATTAATTGTTTTTATTTTTCATGCACTTCATTTCACATTTTTTTCATTTTCATTCATTTTTTTCATTTTTCATTCATTTCTCACTCACTTTATTTTCATTTCTTTTTTTATATTTTTCATTCATTTTTTTCATTTTTCATTCAGTTCGTTTTTAACATTTTTAATTTTTCATCTAGACCATTATTCATTCACTACATTTTTCAATTTTTTTTATCATTCAGTTCACTTCGTTTTTCAGTTTTCATTTTTTTTTTTTTGCCCATTAATTTTTCATTTCTCATTCAGTTCACACCTGTAATCTACGTGTTCTCTTATCTGTTTACATTAATCTAGTTATCTATCTATCTGTGTAACCCTTATCAGCTTTTCTATTCATCTATCCAACTATCTATCTACCTATACATTTCTTCAGTCACGTATCTATCTGCTCATTCTACTCTTTTATCATCATTCTAATTCATTATCATTTTACTATTCATTTTTACTATCCAAATCCCTCTATGTATCTTTTTCCTCTCCTTCTTCACTCTTTCTACCTCATATTCCACTATCCAAATTTCGTTATTTATTTTCTCTTCATCCTCCTAGTTTATCTTTGTGCTGCCCAAATCTCTTTTTCTATCATTCTCTTCATTTTCTTCCTTTTTCTCCTACTCATTCTAACATCCAAATCTCTTATCTATCTTTTTCTTTACCTTTTTCCTTCTTTCTACTTTTCATCAACTATCTTACCTATCTCTTTCTACTAACTTTCTCTACTGTTTTACCTTTCCAATACCTGGTTCTTCATCTACCTACATACCTACCTTTCCACCCAATCTTCACCTTTCTTAAACAAGGGAGGAGGAGGACGCGAGTCACTTGTCATTTTACTATCCAAATCTCTAATCTACCATTCATTTACCTTCTTCCTTACCTCATTTACGTACCTACCTTTCCTTCCACTCAGTTCTCTCCATCTTTCTTGAACGAGGGAGGAGGAAGAAGAGGAGGAGGAGGAGAAGGCAAAGGGTAGGAAGGTTCAGGCAGTAGAAATTTCCCGGGCCCAAAATAATCTTACCTCATTTTCATATCCAAATCTCTTATCTATCTCTTATCTACGTATCTATTCACCTTCCTCCTCATCCACGCATCTTACCATCTGACTCTCCACCTTTCTCAAACAAGGGAGGAAGAGGAAGAGGAGGCAAGGAGGAGGAGGAGGAGGAGGTGGAGGCAAGGAGTAGGAAGGGAAGGGTTAGGCAGGAGGAATTTCTCACCCTCAACATAATCAGAATTCATTCGACATTCCAAATCTCTTAACTGCCTCTCTCTTTACCCTCTTCCTCGCTTCCTCATCTACGCACCTACCTTTTCACCCAATCTTCTCCTTTCTTAAGCGAGGAAGGAAGAGGAAGAAGAGGAGGAGGAGGAGAAGGCAAGGAGTAGGAAGGGACGGGTTAGTAGGAGGAATTTCTCACCCTCAACCTAATCAGACCTCATTCTACATTCCAAATCTCTTATCTGCCTCTCTCTTTACCCTCTTCCTCGCTTCCTCATCTACGCACCTACCTTTCCACCCAATCATCTCCACCTTTCTTAAGCGAGGAAGGAAGAGAAAGAGGAGGAGGAGGAGGAGGAGGCAAAGGAGTAAAAAGGGAGGGGTTAGAGGAATTTCCCAGCGCCACATAATCGCATCTTGTCACTCGCCACCTGTTATTGCAATTACTTTCGTCCGGAGCCAAGAAACTCATTTAAACTTGAGGTGACGTGGCGCGACCACTCCTGGCCTGGCTTTTTCACCGTGCCAGGAGTGAGGGAGAGGGAGGGGGAGGGAGGGGGAGGAGTAGGGAGAGAGGGTGAGGGAGGGGAGAGAGTGGGGGAGGGAGGGGGAAGAGGGAGAGAGAATGAAAGAGGAAAAAGAGAACAAAAGAGAATGAAAGAGAACAAGAGAGAAGGAAAAAAAGAAAACGAAAAAGGAAGATTGAAAAAGAAAACTGAAAAAAGAAAACTGAAAAAAGAAAACTGAAAAGAACGAGAAAAGAACGAAAAAGAGAACGATAAAAAGAGAACGAGAAGAAAGAACGAGAGAGAGAGAGAGAGAGAGAGAGAGAGAGAGAGAGAGAGAGAGAGAGAGAGAGAGAGAGAGAGAGAGAGAGAGAGAGAGAGAGAGAGCACCTGGTTACATAATGGAGAGGTAGAGATAGTAAGGGAGATAGGTTTGGTGCTCTCTCTCTCTCTCTCGTTCCTAGTTTCTGATATCGTGGTAGTGGTAATAGTAGTAGTATTAGTATTAGTAGTAGTAGTAGTAGTTGTAGTAATAGTAGTAGTAGTAGTTGTAGTAATAGTAGTAGTAGTAGTAATAGTAGCAGTAGTCGTCGTCGTCGTAGTATTAGTAGTAGCAGTAGTAGTAGTAGCGCCGGCAGGCTTTTTCCAAGGGTCTCTTGAACAGCCCCAGCCCGTTCGTGGCGCAAGCAAATTTTATTTATATTGGCTGCCGTGATGTGTGACTCTTGCCAGGCCCATGCTGCCCCCCGGTGCTCCTTCTGACCGAAGTCGCTGAAGTTAGTGTTGGCTGAAGACCAAGGCAGCATATGGGTAATCCTCAGACACTCGGGGAGGGCTTTCAAACTCAGCGTGGTTCGGTTAGACTCGAGGTCCACAGGTCTACCACGCTGTAGTAGAAGTAAACAAAAACAATAGATCATTTAAGTGGTTTAAGGCCTCTCTGAATTCTAAGATGGTAGTGAATGTAACACCTGAAGGACAATACAAGCATTAGCTACCTGAGTAGACAGGAATAAGGAGCATGGTAGACTCACCCACTATGACTCACCGAATCAACTCAGGAAGGGAACGAGGCCAGTGATGCCTACTCCTATAAAGATCGTGGGAGTAGGAGGTGGTGGAGGTGGAGGAGGATTAAGAAGCGTTCTGTTGTCTCTTATGGAATGAGCGAAGGCTTAGTCACGTAGGAGGCGTTGTAGGGGAGGGCGCACTATTGATGGGTCTTGAGGGCTTAACGAAGGAGGAGGAGGAGAGGGAGAGGAGGAGGAGGAGGAGGAGGAGGAGGAGATAAGCTACCGTTTGAGTGCTCGGTAAAGGGGAACGTGTCCCCTCCTCCTCTTCAATGAGTGTGAGAGTGAGTAGAGAGAGAGAGAGAGAGAGAGAGAGAGAGAGAGAGAGAGAGAGAGAGAGAGAGAGAGAGAGAGAGAGAGAGAGAGAGAGAGAGAGAGAGAGAGGGAGCGAGAGAGAGAGAGAGAGAGAGAGAGAGAGAGAGAGAGAGAGAGAGAGAGAGAGAGAGAGAGAGAGAGAGAGAGAGAGAGAGAGAGAGAGAGAGAGAGAGAGAGAGCGTAGGTGGGCGTTGCCAGATTCTGTTCCTGTTTAAAGGTCAAAGAATTAAAGAGAGCAAAAATGTGTAGTCTGGTTTAAATTAGTGTGTTAGGACACGTGCTCTAAATGGCGGGGTTTAAATGTTTTTTTTTCTTCCCACGCCTTCCTTCACTCATCGCCACTTCTTACTCTCTTTCTTCCTTTCCTCCACTTCTTTTTTCCTCCACGCCTCCCTTCCCTCGTCTCCACTTCTTACTCCCTCTCTCTCCTCTCTTCTATTATTTCCTCTTTATTTCTTCTTTTCTTCCACTTCTTTTTCCCTCCACGCCTCCCTTCCCTAATCTCCACTTCTTACTCCCTCTCTAAAATCTTCTCTATTCTTGTATTTCAACTTTATTTCTTCCTTTCTTCCACTTCTTTTTTCCTTCCACGCCTCCCTTCCCTCATCTCCACTTCTTGCTCCCTCTCTCTACTCTTCTCTCCTTGTATTTCTCATTTATTTCTTCCTTTCTTCCACTTCTTTTTTTCTTCCACGCCTCCATTCCCTCATCTCCACTTCTTACTCCCTCTCTTTACTCCACTTCTTTTTTTCTACCACGCCTCCCTTCCCTCATCTCCCCTTCTTACTTCCTCTCTTCATTCTTCTCTCTTCTTGTATTTCTCTCTTATTTCTTCCTTTCTTCCACTTCTCTTTTTCTTCCACGCCTCCCTTCCCTCGTCTCCACTTCTTACTCCCTCTCTTTACTCTTCTCTCTTCTTTTCCTTTCCTCTACTTCTCTTTTCCTTCCACGCCTCCCTTCCCTTATCTCCTCTTCTCTTCCTTTATTTCCCGCTATTTCTTCCTTTCTTCCACTTCTTCGTCCCTCTCTTTCCTTCTTCCACCTTTCTTTCTCCTATCCCACTTTCGTTCCCTTCCACTTCTAGCTCCATTCATGTTATTTTTCTCGCCCCTTCCTGCTCATGCATCTTCAAATACGTTTTATCACCCTTTCTTCCTCTTCCCCGATTCCTCCTTTCCTTCTCTCTTTCTATCTCCTTTCCTTCTCTTTCTCTCCCTGTTCCTCCTATTCTTCCTTTTATCTCCCCCTACTCTCTCTTCTTCCTTTCTTATCTTTATACTTTGAGAACATGTGAAGAGATTTGTCTGTGGTGTATTATAGAAAAGTAAATAACTCTTGAGTAGAAAGGTCATAACTCAGACTGTCCTAATTTGATGCCTAACACAATGGGTATGATATTCGTTAGTTTCTCTCTCTCTCTCTCTCTCTCTCTCTCTCTCTCTCTCTTTTTTTCCTCTCCTTCTCCCCTTCCTTCTTTCTCTCTTCCCTTTTCTTTCTCTTTTTTTCCTTTTCTACTCCTTACCTCTTGCTCTTTTTTTATCTTTTTCCTTTCATTCTTGAACTCTCTTTTTACTTTCCTTATCCCCTTCCTTCTTTCTCTCTTTTCTTTCTCTTTCTCCTATTTCCTTTTCTCCTCCTTCCATCGTGTCCTTTTTTCTCTTGTCTCTCTCCTTTCATTCTTGCCTTCTCTCTTTCCCTTCTTGCTCTCCCTCCTCCCTTTTCCCCTCCCATTATTCTCCCCTTTCCTCCTTCCTTCTTTTTTTCCTTCTTTCTTTCCTCCCTACTCTTCCCTTTACCCAATTACCCCACAGAAAAGACCAAATTATCACATCTGGGGAAACTTACCTTAGGATGAGAGAGAGAGAGAGAGAGAGAGAGAGAGAGAGAGAGAGAGAGAGAGAGAGAGAGAGAGAGAGAGAGAGAGAGAGAGAGAGAGAGAGAGAGAGAGAGAGAGAGAGAGAGAGAGAGAGAGAGAGAGAGAGAGAGAGAGAGAGAGAGAGAGAGAGAGAGTTGGTATATCTGATTTATCATTTATTTTTTACTTTTTCCTTCCAATTTCTGTCTGTTTCTTCTTGTCCTCATTTATTGTGTTTTTTTCTAGTTTTTCTTCAGTTCTCTTTTCCCTTCCTCCTCTTCCTTTCTTTCCCTCTTCTCCTCTCTCTTCTATCTCTCTTCACTCATCGTTCCTTCCTTCCTTCCTGCCTTCCTTCCTTCCTTCCTCCCTTCCTCCCTTTCTTTCTTCCTTCCTTCCTTCCTTTCTTCCTTCCTTCCTTCCTTCCTTCCTTCCTTGTTCTTCTGTTCTTCTCCTCTCTTTCGTTTCCTTTCCTTTCCCTTTTCCTCTTTTATTTCGTGTCCTCTCCTTTCCTATCCTTTCTTCCCTTTCCTTTTCTTGCCTCTTTCTGGTTTTCTTTTCTTTCCTGTTTGTTCTTTTCTCCTTATTCAGTTCGGTGCTCTTCTAAGCCTCCTCAGCCCCTGGTAATATAGGAAGGTGTTTAATAGATGACCCACAGGTAATGGGAAGTCAGGTATATGTCCAATTAAAGCGTGTAGAGAGTGTGAGCTGAGGCTATAAGTGCGCCTGGCCCCGGTGCACATCTCCGTCTCCTCAGCCCTTGGTAATAGAGGAAGGTGTTTAAATGATGATCCACAGGTAATGGGAACTCAGGTACATGTCCAATTAAGGTGTTAAGAGGGTGTGGACCTACTCTACAGATGCGCGTGGCCTCAGTGCTCATCTCCGTCACGTCAGCCCTTGGTAATATAGGAAGGTGTTAACAGATGATTCACAGGTAATGGGAACTCAAGTAGATGTCCAATTAAGGTGATAAGAGGGTGGTGGTAGAGGCTATAAGTGCGCGTTGCCTCGGTGCTCATATCCGCCTCCTCAGCCCTTGGTAACATAGGAAAGTGTTTAATAGATGATCCACAGGTAATGGGAACTCAGGTAGATGTCTAATTAAGGTGTGTAGAGTGTGTGTTCTGAGTCTATAGTTGCGCGTGGCCTCATTGCTCATCTCCGTCTCGTCAGCCCTTGGTAATATAGGAAGGTGTTAACAGATGATCCACAGGTAATGAGAACTCAGGTAGATGTGTAATTAGGTTGTAAAGAGGGTGGGCTGAGGCTATAAGTGCGTTGCCTCGGTGCTCATTTCCGACTCCTTAGGCCTTGGAAATATAGGAATGTGTTTAATAGATGATCCACAGGTAATGGGAACTCAGGTAGATGTGTAATTATGGTGTAAAGAGGGTGTGGGCTGAGGCTATAAGTGCACGTGGCCTCAGTGCTCAACTCCTGTAACATAGACAGGTGTTCCAATAGGTAATAGAAACTCAGGTGGATGCATTTTTCTTTATAGGACAAAGTTCATATACTTTATATAAATGAAAATGATTGCTCAGACCATCACCACAACACCCACCACCTCACTACCTCCTCCTCCTCCTCCTCCTAACCTCCTCCCCCTCCTCCGCCTCCTCCGCCTCCTCACCATTACGATCAGGCCTAGAGGTGTGGGATGTGAGGAAAGGAAACGTAAGGAAGGAGGGGAGAAAGAGAACTGAAGGGAGGGAAGGAAGAAAAGGAAAGGGGAGGTATTTAAGTAGGTAAGAAGGAAGGAAGGTGAAGGATGGGGAGGGAAGGGGAGGGGAGGGGAGGGAGGTAGGTTGATTGGAAGGGAGAAGGGAAGGGAAAGGAAGGAAAGGGAGGAGAGGAAGAGAAGAGGGAGGTATTTATGTGAGAAGAGAGGAAGGGAGGAAAAAAAGGGAAGGAAAGGAGAGGAGAGTTAGGTAGTTAGGTTGGTAGGAAGGGAGGAGGGGAAGGAAGGAAGGGAAGAGAGGGTTGGAAAGGGAAGGATGAGGAAGGTGTTTTTTGTCTTTATTTTTCATTTTAGATTGGAGGGAAGGGAAGGGAGAAGGAGAAGGAGGAGGAGGAGGAGGAAGGAGGCAGGGGGAGGAGGGGAAATGGTTGGGGGATTATGATAGTGTGTGTGTGTGTGTGTGTGTGTGTGTGTGTGTGTGTGTGTGTGTGTGTGTGTGTGTGTGTGTGTGTGTGTGTGTGTGTGTGTGTGTGTGTGTGTGTGTGTGTGTGTGTGTGTGTGTGTGTGTGTGTGTGTGTGTGTGTGTGTGTGTGTGTGTGTGTGTGTGTGTGTGTGTGTGTGTGTGTGTGTGTGTGTGTGTGTGTGTGTGTGTGTGTGTGTGTGTGTGTGTGTGTGTGTGTGTGTGTGTGTGTGTGTGTGCGCAGTTTAATTTAACCGGATTTATGTAGGTTCAAGTGTTTAATGTGTTTTCCCGGCCCTGTGTGTGTGTGTGCGTGTGTGTGTGTATGTGTATGTATGTGTGTGTGTGTGTGTGTGTGTGTGTGTGTGTGTGTGTGTGTGTGTACGTAACCTCCAGATGACGCAAGCCTTGTGGAGGGAGGGAGGAAGGTAGGGAGGAGGTAGAGATAGGGAAGGGAGGGACGGAGGAGGGAGGGAGGGAAGATAGGGAGGGAGGTAGAGAGATAGGGAAAGGAGAGGGAGGGAGGAGAGAGAGAGAGAGAGAGAGAGAGAGAGAGAGAGAGAGAGAGAGAGAGAGAGAGAGAGAGAGAGAGAGAGAGAGAGAGAGAGAGAGAGAGAGAGAGAGAGAGAGAGATAGAGAGACAGAGAGAGAGAGAGAGAGAGAGAGAGAGAGAGAGAGAGAGAGAGAGAGAGAGAGAGAGAGAGAGAGAGAGAGAGAGAGAGAGAGAGAGAGAGAGAGAGAGAGAGAGAGAGAGAGAGAGAGAGAGAGAGAGAGAGAGAGAGAGAGAGAGAGAGAGAGAGAGAGAGAGAGAGAGAGAGAGAGAGAGAGAGAGAGAGAGAGAGAGAGAGAGAGAGAGAGAGAGAGAGAGAGAGAGAATGCTTCATTTAATCTGTTCAAAGTGTGAAAAAATTTTTATACGTGAAAAATGAAAACTCTGATGGTAGTAGTAGTAGTAGTAGTAGAAGTAGTAGTAGTAGTAGTAGTAGTAGTAGTAGTAGTAGTAGTAATAGAATACATACAAGGAACCTGCCAGACTGTTCATCAGCAGTTATAATGACCAACGACTTGGAGACCCTGTTGACATACAATACTCAGAGGGCACCACCCAGGGGAACCCAGTGGCCATGGCAATGTTTGCCCTGGGAATGATGAAGCTGCAGGACATCATCCGCCATGAAAACACCAACGTCAAACAGGTGGCGTATGCGGATGACCTCACCGGGGTAGGAAAGTCTGCAGACCTCAGGAAATGGTGGGACCTCGTCAATGAACATGGCCCTAAAATAGGGTACCGTCCCAACGCCACGAAGTCTGTGGTGATTGTAAAACCAGAGGCATACGATCGGGCCAAAACAGCGTTCCAGGGCAGTAACGTGAAACTGTCAGTGACTGGCGAAAGACACCTCGGGGCAGCCATTGGAACAGCTGAATACAGAACCGAATATGTGAAAACAGCTGTAAAGCGCTGGGAGTCCGAGCTGCAGAGACTGAGCGAGATCGCCAACACAGAACCGCAGGCAGCCTACGCAGCATTTACGTACGGTGTCAAGCATAAATGGAACTACCTCATGAGGACAGTTCCTGATGTTGCTCCGTTACTAAAACCTCTGGAAGATGCTATCAGAAACACCTTCATACCGGCGATAGAAAATGGGAGATGTCCCAGTGACCAGGAGAGAAGATTGCTGTAGTTGCCGCCAAGAATGGGTGGGCTCGGCATCACCAACCCGCAAAATCTGGCTGAGTCTGAATTCGGGAACTCAATCCGAATCACAGCCTTCTTGACCGGATATGAGAAGACAACCCTCAAGATATTAGGTCACTAAGGAATGAAATTTCCATAAACAGAGAAGGAAAACAGAGAGACACTCTGAGTGACCTAATGAGAGAACTCCCAGAAGACACAAGGAGGAGGACAGATATTGCACAGGAAGTGAGCGCTTCAAACTGGCTAACCACACTACCTATCAGGGCAAAAGGCTTCAACTTAAACAAAAAAGAATTTACTGATGCCCTTGCCCTCAGGTATGGCTGGCCAGTGGATGGGCTCCCAAACATGTGTAACTGTGGCTCACCCTTCAACCAAAATCATGCCATGACATGCAAGAGAGGAGGTTTCGTCTGCATGAGACATGATGAAGTAAGAGACGTAACAGCTCAGATGCTGAAAGAAGTCTGCCACGACGTGACTGTGGAACCCATGCTGCTCCCTCTGCAAGGCGAACACCTCGCCAGACGCACCGCTAATGTTTCGAACGAAGCACGAGAGGATGTTAGCGCCAGAGGGTTTTGGACTCGTGGACAAAGGGCATATTTTGACATAAGGAACAGAAGAAACGAACAAGAGAAGAACAGAGCATATGAAGAAAAAATACAGAATGTGGACCAGGGCTCCTTCACCCCGGTAGTATTCACGACGGCAGGAGGGATGGGACCAAGGGCGCAGAGCTTCTACGCAAGACTCGCCGAAACACTGGCGGATAAGAATCTGCTCCTCAATATCAAGGTGCTTTCATCTGCTCCTCGATATCTATGTGCTTTCATATGCTCCTCAATATCAAGGTGCTTTCATCTGCTCCACAGTATGGAGGAGCTTTCACCTGCTCCTCATTATCGAGGTGCTTTCATCTGCTCGTCAATATCGAGGTTCTATCATCTGCTCCTCAATATCGAGGTGATTTCATCTGCTCCTCAATATCAAGGTGTTTTCACCTGCTCCTCAATATCGAGGTGCTTTCATCTGCTCCTCAATATCGATGTGTTTTCATCTGCTCCTCAATATCGAGGTTCTATCATCTGCTCCTCAATATCGAGGTGATTTCATCTGCTCCTCAATATCGAGGTGTTTTCACCTGCTCCTCAATATCGAGGTGCTTTCATCTGCTCCTCAATATCGATGTGGTTTCATCTGCTCTTCAATATCGAGGTGCTTTCATCTGCTCCTCAATATCGATATGCTTTCATGCGCTCCTCAATATCGATGTGCTATCATCTGCTGATCAATATCGAGGTGCTATCATCTGCTCCTCAATATCGATATGCTTTCATCTGCTCCTCAATATCGAGGTGCTTTCATCTGTTCCTCAATATCGATATGCTTTCATCTGCTCCTCAATATCGAGGTGCTTTCATCTGTTCCTCAATATCGTTATGCTTTCATCTGCTCCTCAATATCGAGGTGCTTTCATCTGTTCCTCAATATCGATGTGCTATCATCTGCTACTCAATATCGAGGTGTTTTCATCTGCTCCTCATTATCGATGTGCTTTCATCTGTTTCTCAATATCGATGTGCTTTCATCTGCTCATCAGTATCGATGTGCTTTCATCTGCTCCTCAATATCAAGGTGCTTTCATTTGCTCCTCAATATGAAGGTGCTTTCACTTCCTCCTCAATATCGATGTGCTTTCATCGAGGTGCTTTCATCTGTTCCTCAACATCGATGTGCTTTCATCTGTTCCTCAACATCGAGGTGCTTTCATCTGTTCCTCAACATCGAGGTGCTTTCATCTGTTCCTCTACATCGAGGTGCTTTCATCTGTTCCTCAACATCGAGGTGCTTTCAACTGCTCCTCAATATCGAGGTGCTTTCATCTGCTCCTAAATATCGATGTGTTTTCATCTGCTCCTCAATATCGATGTGCTTTCAAATGCTCCTCAATATCAATGTGCTTTCACCTGCTCCCCAAAATTGAGGTGGTCTCATCTGCTCCTCAATATCGAGGTGATTTTATCTGCTCCTCAAAATCGATGTCCTTTCATCTGCTCCTCAATATCGATGTGCTTTCATCTGCTCCTCAATATCGATGTGCTTTCATCTGCTCATCAATATCGAGGTGCTTTCATCTGCTCCTTAATATCGAGGTGCTATCATCTGCTCCTCAATATCGTGGTGCTTTCATCTGCTAATCAATAGGGAGCTGTTTACATCTGCCCCTCAATATCAAGTTGCTTTCATCTGCTCTTCAATATCGATGTCCTTTTATATGCTCCTCAATATCGAGGTGCTTTCATCTGCTAATCAATAGGGAGCTGTTTACATCTGCCCCTCAATATCAAGTTGCTTTCATCTGCTCCTCAATACCGATGTGCTTTCATATGCTCCTCAATATCGAGGTGCTTTCATCTGCTCCTCAATATCAAGGCGTTTTCATCTGCTCCCCAATATCAAGGTGCTTTATTCTGCTCCTGAATAGCAAGGTGCTTTCTTCTGCTCCTCAATATCGATGTGCTTTCATCTGCTTCTCAATATCGAGGTTCTTTCATCTGCTCCTCAATATAGAGGTGCTTTCATCTGCTCCTCAATATTCTTGAGCTTTCATCTGGTCATCAATATCAAGGAGCTTTCATCTGCTCATCAATATCGAGGTACTTTCATCTGCTCCTCAATAACAAGGTGCTTTCATCTGCTCATATATATCGAGGTGCTATCATCTGCTCTTCAATATCGATGTGCTTTCATCTGCTCTTCAATATCGGGGTGCTATCATTCGCTCCTCAATATCGATGTGTTTTCATCTGCTCCTCAATATGAAGCTGCTTTCATCTGGTCATCAATATCGAGGTGGTATCATCTGCTCCTCAATATCGAGGTGCTTTCATCTGTTCCTCTACATCGAGGTGCTTTCATCTGTTCCTCAATATCGAGGTGCTTTCGTCTGCTCCTCAATATCAAGCTGCTATTATCTGCTCATCAATATGGCGGTGGTATCATGTGCTCTTCAATATCGAGGTGCTATCATGTGCTCCTTAATATCAAACTGCTTTCATCTGCTCCTCAATATCGATGTGCTTTCATATGTTCCTCAATATCGAGGTGCTTTCATCTGCTCCTCAATATGGAGGTGCTTTCATCTGCTCCTCAATATCAAGGTGCTTTCATCTGCTCCTCAATATCGAGGTGCTTTCATCTGCTCCTCAAGATCGAGGTGCTTTCATCTGCTCCTCAATATCAAGGCGCTATCATGTGCTCGTCAATAACGAGATGCTTTCATCTGCTCCTCAATATCGAGGTGCTTTCATCTGCTCCTCAATATCGAGGTGCTTTCATCTGCTCCTCAATATCGAGGTGCTTTCATCTGCTCCTCAATATCGAGGTGCTTTCATCTGTTCCTCAATATCGAGGTGCTTTCATCTGTTCCTCAATATCGAGGTGCTTTCATCTGTTCCTCAATATCGAGGTGCTTTCATCTGTTCCTCAATATCGAGGTGCTTTCATCTGTTCCTCAATATCGAGGTGCTTTCATCTGTTCCTCAATATCGATGTGCTTTCATCTGTTCCTCAATATCGAGGTGCTTTCATCTGTTCCTCAATATCGATGTGCTTTCATCTGTTCCTCAATATCGAGGTGCTTTCATCTGTTCCTCAATATCGAGGTGCTTTCATCTGTATTATTATTATCATATTGTTATTATTATTATTATCATCATTATTTTTATTATTATTATTACTATTATTATTATTATTATTATTATTATTATTATTATTATTATTATTATTATTATTATTATTATTATTATTATTATTATTATTATTATTATTATTATTACACACACACACATTATTATTATTATTATTATTATTATTACACATTACACACATTATTATTATTATTATTATTATTATTATTACACACACACACACACACACATTATTACACACACACACACACACACACACACACACACACACACACACACACACACACACACACACACACACACACACACACACACACATTATTATTATTATTATTATTATTATTATTATTACTTTCTTCCTTCCCTCCCTTCCTTCCTTCCTCCTTTCTTTCTTCCTCTTTTCCTTCCTTTTGTCCTTCCTCCTTTCATACTTATCTCCCTTCCTTTTCCTTTTCTCTCCCTCCTCTTATTATCTTTCCCTTCCTCCTTTCTCTTCCTTCTCTTCCCTATCATCTTTATATTACATATATTTTTTTTTCTTCTTCTTTCCCTTCTTCTTCCTTCCCTTCTTCCTTCCCTTCCTTTCCTTCCTTTTCCCTCCTTCACTCCTTGCCCTTTCTCTCCCTTCCTCTCCCTTCCTTCCCATCCCGTCCTTTTCTTTCTCTTCCCCATATTTTTTTGTAAATATTTTTTCTCCTCCCCCTCCTCGTCCTCCTCCTCCACCACCACCTCCTCTTCTTATAAGTTTTTAATCCTCTCAGCTGTTCCTCATTTCTCTCTCTACCTCATGATATACAAATCCCTGTTTTCCTCGCCTTGGTGTCTTTACCTCACAGTTATTCATCGTTTAGTTCTCTCTTATAGACTAGCTCATGAAATAGTCGTGACCTATATTTTGTTCTCCCTCTCTTTCTGCATCATTCCCTGGAACGTTATTCATATTTCCATGTCTTCTTTTCTAAATATCCTTCCTTCAATTATTTATCCCGTTAACTATCTTATTCTCCTTCCTTCCTTCCTTCCTTCCTTCCTTCCTTCCTTCTTCCCTCCCTTTCTTAATTTGTATATCTCTTCCTTTTTCTTTTACTTAGATTCTTTCTTTCATTCTTTCTTTTTTTTTCTTCTCATTTTTACTTATTCGATGTTTTTATCTTTTTTTCCTTATTTCAATCTCTCTTCTCTCTTCTCCGTTTACCGTTTACCGTTGATGAGGTTTCAGGCCCTGCACCGCTGCCAGTGCATTGCTTTGCAGGGCCATCAATAATTATGATGTTAGCCTCAAAAATAATCCTCGATGCACTTATTCAGAACGTCGTAGTGAGTGATTGAGTCGTGATTGCTTTCATGAATAGCCTACTGATGTCCTTTTGATAAAACTTGGCATCATCAAAGTCACTTGGCCGTGTTTGGGTTCACACTAAATTATTTCCAACACATTGAACATTTAACACACAATTTGTCTTTGAGTACAAACACTAATTAATAGCCATGATCGGTAATGTTACGAATTCTCTCAATTTCGGTTTGAAGTACTACACAACACTGGTCATTCACTGAGTGGTTGATTTCAGGCTTCTTGTACCTCACACAATCCTTCAACGCAATCCTTCGATTTGTGATCGTCAGTGCATTTGAAACATTTTTGGGCCGTTCCATTGCTCTTAACAGTACAGTTGACCTCAAAATGGCCGTATCTCTGACAATGATAGCATCTAATTGCACGGAATCTGTCTCTCCCTGTTTATATTCTCCATTCTAATTTCAACTTGTCATGATTCTTGTGAGTCAGCTCTCTCACAGCTGGATCACACCTCAGAATGTAGTGCATTGTGCCGCCAGCTGCAGGCTTACTAAAAACAGCTCAATCTTAGTCTCAACACCCTCAGTTGTGTGTAAGAACTCATTGCGGTCTAAGATGAAATCCTTTATTTTTTCCTTGGACTCCTCATTTTCAACATTGCATATCATTATCTCTGGTTTCATCTTTCCAACACTCTTGGTACTAAGACTCCAATTGTTGAGCAGCCTCATCCCTTGTGTTCTCATTGTCAGAGTTCATGACAATATTACCTCCATTTGTGAATCTTGAATCAGTTATGTGAATGCCATTCAATGACTGGGAGACTTCATCCTTCGTATCTGCTGCCTTCTTTTCCTGGTTAGAAGCTTCCACAACAAGAGATTCTTCCTGACTTCCCTGTCTCTCTTCGCCACCTCAGCCCAACTAAGATTTGCCTTGTCTGCACGAACCGCGTCAGCAACTGATCCCAGCTCCTCCTGCAACTTCTCAGGCTTCAACCTCATCGATCCTTAATTACAAATATAACTTTAGATAATTCTTGGTTGAATTCATCCGTTTTTACCACAATGCTGGTAGCCAGTGACGCATTATGGAGGCATGGGGCGCAAATGCAGTTAATTTTATGTATATTGCTTAATTCCAGACAAATGAGCACACTCCACATGACACCATTCAGGACACAAAGAGCATCCAATCCACTTCTCGCCGGTGAAATCCTCACAAACGAAACACAAAACTTATGTGTTTTCCTCGATCTTAGTCATTTGTACTGGGTGGGGTAGGGTGACATGATCACTTGACAGTAGCCTCTAGTTTTTAGGGTTAATTAATTTATTCTACTGGCTCTGTGTGCGCTATGAATTATATAAATACAACGTATTATTATATTATTTCACAATATTCCAATACAACGCCTCCTAGCCCTCTCAACTGAACCAAATCGCTTATTTCGCTCACTGCCCACCCCCCAATCCATTTAACACACTGAAAACTGGGCCCCCACAACATGCTGTGCCCATGTCCCCCACAACTCTAAATCCGGCCCTGTGTGTGTGTGTGTGTGTGTGTGTGCTTAGTAAAATTCATAAGGAATTAACACACACACACACACACACACACACACACACACACACACACACACACACATAGCAACAGCTGTATATACAGAGAGAGAGAGAGAGAGAGAGAGAGAGAGAGAGAGAGAGAGAGAGGTTATATATATATATATATATATATATATATATATATAGATATATATATATATATATATATATATATATATATATATATATATATATATATATATATATATATATATATATATATATATATATATATATATATATATATATATATATATATATATATTCTATTTCTGTACCGTATTTCCATCCATATATCATCTAATTAGTTCTGTTATCTAAGTTAACCGCATCATTATTATCAAATGTTCATCTCCCTCCACTCGATTTTCTCTCATTTTCCTCCTCTTATTTCTTTTCATTCTATTTTTCTTTTCCCTCTCCTCTCCTCTCCTCCTCCCCGTCTTGTCTCTTCCCTCGTGATTCTTTCTCCTCATTTCCTTCTTCCTTTTTCCCCTCTTCCTTCTCTTTCATTTTCTTGTACTAATTCTTCTCTTCCTTCTACACCTCATGCCTTAATTCTTCTTTCTATTCATACCCTCACTTAGTCCTCCTCCTCTTCTCTCCTCCACCTCCTCCTTCGTTCCAATGGGTACACGGACGCCCTTCCCGGAGGTGCCTGACCTTGGAGATGTGCCCTTCTTAACCCCAACACAGCTGTCCGATTTTTCTTTTCTTTTTTTAATTATCTCTTTCTGTCTTTACACACACACACACACACACACACACACACACACACACACACACACACACACACACACACACACACAGATACACACACATACACCCACACACACACACACACACACACACACACACACACACACACACAGAGATACACACACATACACCCACCCACACACACACACACACACACACACACACACACACACACACACACACACACACACACACACACACACACACACACACACACACACACACACACACACACACACACACACACACACACACACACACACACACACACACACACACACACACACACACACACACAGCCGGATTTAGAGCTGTGGGGGCTCTAACTGATAGTCTGCTGCCTCTTAAATTCTGCCGCCATGTTGCTCTCTTTCTATCTTCTATCGATATTTTCGCGCTGACTGCTCTTCTGAACTTCCTAACTGCCTGCCTCCCCCCCTCCCGCGGCCCCGCTGCACTCGACTGTCCACTCTAGCCCATCCAATACTGTCCAAAGTATTACCTTTTTTATTATCTTTATCGTTATTGCTTTTCTACTCTTTTTCTTCCACTCTTCTTCACTCTTCTTTTTATACGTCCATTACAGTTCTTATGTTCTCTCTCTTGTTCCATCTCCTTCCTTTCTCTTTCTTTTCTCCTTTTTTTTCTTATTCTTATTTCCTCTCCACTTTTCCTCCTCGATGTGCTCTCTCTCTCTCTCTCTCTCTCTCTCTCTCCTAATTAACACTCACCTGTTAGTGTGTCTCACCTCGGCAACTCATCTCGCTCATTAAGTCATCTCTGTAATTAAGGTAAACTTGCTACCTTGCCTCCTCCTCCTCCTCTTCTTCCTCCTCTTCCTCCTCCTCCTCCTCCTTCTCCTCCTCCTCTTCTCTTCATTTTACTTCGAGTCCTTTCATCCTTACGGTTACCTTTTCTCTCTGCTCCTATTCATCCTCTTTCCTTTGCAGTTTCTCTTCCTCTTCTTCGTATCTTCATCCAGTCCCTCTCCCCTCATCCTTCCTATTCCCTTAGTGTCCTCACGTCATCCTTCCCCTCTGCCTTTTAAGATAACCTAACCTTTCCTATCTTCAGCTGATCCTACCGGGCTTTCCTCCCTCTCCCCTCTTCCTCCTCCTCCTCCTCCTCCTTCTCCTCGTTATGTACTCCTTACCCCTTTCATATCCACATCCTCATCCTGATCTACCCATAACCCCTTCACTGCCCTAAATCCTCCATTTCTCCTTTCAACCTGACAAGCCTCACTTCCCCTTCTCCTCCTACTTCCTCTCTAAGACCAAGACGAGGAGGAGGAGAAGAAGGGGGCAGGGACATAGGGTGCAGCAGCAGCGTCTTGAGTCCTTCCTGTTCACAATTATCCGAGGAATTGTGTGTGTGTGTGTGTGTGTGTGTGTGTGTGTGTGTGTGTGTGTGTGTGTGTGTGTGTGTGTGTGTGTGTGTGTGTGTCAGCGTCGGAGCAGCACACGCAAGCAAGCGAAAAGACAAGCAAGTGAGTGGATGTGGCAATGAGAAAGTGAGTAACACATTGATTGAGAGAGAGAGAGAGAGAGAGAGAGAGAGAGAGAGAGAGAGAGAGAGAGAGAGAGAGAGAGAGAGAGAGAGAGAGAGAGAGATAAACGTTCTACATTGTGCGGCATCACCATCATTCTGTGTGTGTTGTCACGGCCCGCGCGGTCAACCAGCTCTAGACTCGGGGGGGTGCAATGTCAACTCCAAGGTCCCCAAAACGGCTTACTCGAATCCGAGGTGATGTGTTGAATCGAGCCCTATGTGTAAATACCAGAGAGAGGAATGGCCCACCCAATCACCGGAACCAGGAGCCTCGGGGGTCGCTTTTCTCAGCCAGGGGGGCGAGCGGCATCCCTGATCGCCTCGTGGTAGCGGAAGGAGCGGGAGCAGTAAAAAATATAAGCTCCCCAAAACGCCGTCGGCAGTCAGAGGTGAGGCGCTAAACCTCAACAATGGTAACAATACGCGCCGCACGAAGACGGGAAACAGAGCGGTGTCGTGCTCCGTCTGAGTTCCCGCCACTAAGGGTGGCGGTCCCTTCAGGAAAAGGCGCTTCACGCCTTCAGCAGCATGAGCAGGGCCTCGAAGCGTCGGCCGCCATGCAGGAGTTTCCAGCGTGCCCCTTCCCGGCATGGTAAAAAGAAGAGCCCCAAAAATAGAAAAGCAATGTATAAAAAAAAAAAAATACATCGTCTCAGCAACAAGAAACAAAAAGGAGAGAAAAAAAAAAAGGTTAAACATTTTGAAAAAATCAACTCACAACCAAACACGAAACAGAAAAAATCCAAAAATGTAAAACACTAAAAAGAAACAAAATAATCGACTCAGCACCAAGACAAAGAAAGAGTAATAAAAAAGTAAAAGAAAGTATATATTAGAAAATACAAAAAAATAAAAATAAAATACAAACCAACTCGACCAGAGCAAAAAAAAAATACAAACCAACTCGACCAGAGAAAAAAAAAAAAAATACAAACAAAATCGACCAGAGCAGAAAAAAAAATAGATAAAACAAAAAATACAAACCAACTCGACCAGAGCAAAAAAAAAAAAAAAGATAAAACAAAAAATACAAGCCAACTCGACCAGAGCAAAAAAAAAAAATATAAAACAAAAAAAACAATCAAATCGACCAGAGCAAAAAAAGATAGATAAAACAAAAAAAAATACAAACCAACTCGACCAGAGCACAAAAAAATAGATAAAACAAAAAAATACAAACAAACTCGACCACAGAAAAAAAAAAAAACAAAAAACTAAATAATAAAAAACAACTTGACCATATCCAAAAAAAAAAGATAAAACAAAAAAATACAAACCAACTCGACCAGAGCAAAAAAAAATAGATAAAACAAAAAAATACAAACCAACTCGACCAGAGCAAAAAAAAAATTAGATAAAAAAAAAATACAAACCAACTCGACCAGAGCACAAAAAAATAGATAAAACAAAAAAATACAAACCAACTCGACCAGAGCAAAAAAAAAAAAAAAAAGATAAAACAAAAAATACAAACCAACTCGACCAGAGCAAAAAAAAATAGATAAAACAGTAAAATACAAACCAAATCGACCCGAGCAAAAAAAAAAAATAGATAAAACAAAAACTACAAGCCAACTCGACCAGATCAAAAAAAAATATATAAAACAAAAAAATACAAGCCAACTCGACCAGAGCAGAAACGAAAAAAAGATAAAACAAAAAAATACAAACCAACTCGACCAGAGCAAAAAAAACAAAAAAACAACAACTCGACCAGAGCAAAAAAGAAAAAAAAATAGATAAACAAAAAAATACAAACCAACTCGACCAGAGCAAAAAAAAAAATACAAACCAACTCGACCAGAGCAAAAAAAAATAGATAAAACAAAAAAATACAAACCAACTCGACCAGAGCAAAAAAAAAAAAAAAAAGATAAAACAAAAAATACAAGCCAACTCGACCAGAGCAAAAAAAAAATAGATAAAACAAAAAAAAAAAAACCAACTCGACCAGAGCAAAAAAAATAAAAACGAAAAAGACGAAAAAGACAACGAAGAAGACGACGACGAAGAAAACGAAGAACACGACGAAGAAAACAAAGAAGAGGACGAAGAAGACGAAGACGAAAAAGACGACGAAGAAGACGACGACGAAGAAAACGAAGAACACGACGAAGAAAACGAAGAAGACGACGAAGAAGACGAAAAAGACGACGAAGAAGTCGACGACAAAGAAGACTAAGAAGACGACGAAGAAGACGACGAAAAAGACGACGAAGAAGAAGACGAAGCAGATGAAGAAGATGAAGAAGACGAAGAAGAAGACGACGAAGAAGATAAAGTCGAAAAAAAACGAAAAAGAAGAAGACGAAGAAGAAGAAGACGAAAATGACGACGATGAAGAAGACGAAGAAGAAGAAGAACACGAAGAAGAAGAAGACGAAAAAGACGACGAAGAAGAAGACGAAGAAGAAGAATAAGACGAAGAAGTAGTCGAAGAAGAAGACGACGAAGAACACGACGAAGAAGACGAAGAAGACTACGAAAAAGAAGACGAGGAAGAAGACGACGAAGAGGAGTACGAAGAAGGAGACGAAGAAGAGGACGAAGAAGAAGACGACGAAAAAGAAGATGAAGAAGACGAAGAAGAAGACGACGAAGACGAAGGAGCAGCAGCCACGACGAGCGAGGGAGCAGGAGCCACGACGAGGGAGGGAGGGAACAGTAGCCACGACGAGGGAGGGAGCAGTAGCCACGACGACGGATGGAGCAGCAGCCACAACGAGGGAAGGAGCAGCAACCACGACGACGGAGGGAGCAGCAGCCACGACGAGTGAGGGAGCAGCAGCCACGACAAGGGAGAGAGCAGCAGCCACGACGACGGAGGGAGCAGCAGCCACGACGACAGAGGGAGCAGCAGCAACAACGAGGGAGGGAGCAGCAACCACGACGACGGAGGGAGCAGCAAACACGACGAGTGAGGGATCAGCAGCCACGACAAGGGAGGGAGCAGCAGCCACGACAAGGGAGGGAGCAGCAGCCACGACGATGGAGGGAGCAGCAGCCACTACGAGTGAGGGAGCAGCAGCCACGACAAGGGAGGGAGCAGCAGCCACGACAAGGGAGGGAGCAGCAGCCACGACAAGGGAGGGAGCAGCAGCCACGACAAGGGAGGGAGCAGCAGCCACGACGAGTGAGGGATCAGCAGCCACGACAAGGGAGGGAGCAGCAGCCACTACAAGGGAGGGAGCAGCAGCCACGACGATGGAGGGCAGCAGACACGACAAGGAGGGAGCAGCAGCCACGACAAGGGAGGGAGCAGCAGCCACGACAAGGGAGGGAGCAGCAGCCACGACGATGGAGGGAGCAGCAGCCACGACAAGGGAGGGAGCAGCAGCCACGACAAGGGAGGGAGCAGCAGCCACGACGAGGGAGGGAGCAGCAGCCACGACAAGGGAGGGAGCAGCAGCCACGACAAGGGAGGGAGCAGCAGCCACGACAAGGGAGGGAGCAGCAGCCACGACAAGGGAGGGAGCAGCAGCCACGACGACGGAGGGAACAACAGACACAACGAGGGAGGGAGCAGCAGCCACGACAAGGGAGGGAGCAGCAGCCACGACAAGGGAGGGAGCAGCCACGACAAGGGAGGGAGCAGCAGCCACGACAAGGGAGGGAGCAGCAGCCACGACGACGGAGGGAACAACAGACACAACGAGGGAGGGAGCAGCAGCCACGACAAGGGAGGGAGCAGCAGCCACGACGAGTGAGGGAACAGCAGCCACGACAAGGGAGGGAGCAGCAGCCACGACGAGTGAGGGAACAGCAGCCACGACAAGGGAGGGAGCAGCAGCCACGACAAGGGAGGGAGCAGCAGCCACGACGAGTGAGGGAACAGCAGCCACGACAAGGGAGGGAGCAGCAGCCACGACGAGTGAGGGAGCAGCAGCCACGACAAGGGAGGGAGCAGCAGCCACGACGAGTGAGGGAGCAGCAGCCACGACGAGTGAGGGAGCAGCAGCCACGACGAGTGAGGGAGCAGCAGCCACGACAAGGGAGGGAGCAGCAGCCACGACGAGTGAGGGAACAGCAGCCACGACAAGGGAGGGAGCAGCCACGACAAGGGAGGGAGCAGCAGCCACGACAAGGGAGGGAGCAGCAGCCACGACAAGGGAGGGAGCAGCAGCCACGACGAGTGAGGGAACAGCAGCCACGACAAGGGAGGGAGCAGCAGCCACGACAAGGGAGGGAGCAGCAGCCACGACAAGGGAGGGAGCAGCAGCCACGACAAGGGAGGGAGCAGCAGCCACGACGAGGGAGGGAGCAGCAGCCACGACGAGGGAGGGAGCAGCCACGACGAGTGAGGGAGCAGCCACGACAAGGGAGGGAGCAGCAGCCACGACAAGGGAGGGAGCAGCAGCCACGACAAGGGAGGGAGCAGCAGCCACGACGAGTGAGGGAACAGCAGCCACGACAAGGGAGGGAGCAGCAGCCACGACGACGGAGGGAACAACAGCCACAACGAGGGAGGGAGCAGCAGCCACGACGAGGGAGGGAGCAGCAGAAACGACGAGGGAAGGAGCAGCAGCCACGACGAGGGAGGGAGCAGCAGCCACGACGATGAAGGGAGCAGCAGCCACGACGAGGGAGGGAACAGCAGCCACGACGACGAAGGGAGCAGCAGCCACGACGACGGAGGGAGCAGCAGCCACGACGACGGAGGGAGCAGCAGACACGACGACGGAGGGAGCAGCAGCCACGACGAGGGAGGGAGCAGCAGCCACGACGACGGAGGGAGCAGCAGCCACGACGAGGGAGGGAACAGCAGCCACGACGAGGGAGGGAGCAGCAGCCACGACGACGGACGGAGCAGCAGCCACGACGAGGGAGGGAACAGCAGCCACGACGAGGGAGGGAGCAGCAGCCACGACGACGGAGGGAGCAGCAGCCACGACGATGAAGGGAGCAGCAGCCACGACGAGGGCGGGAGCAGCAGCCACGACGACGGAGGGAGCAGCAGCCACGACGAGGGAGGGAGCAGCAGCCACGACGAGGGAGGGAGCAGCACGCTGGACGAGGGAGGGAGCAGCAGCCACGACGAGGGAGAGAGCAGCAGCCACGACAAGGGATTGAGCAGCAGCCACGACGAGGGAGGGAGCAGCAGCCACGACAAGGGAGGGAGCAGCAGCCACGACGAGGGAGGGAGCAGCAGCCACGACAAGGGGGGGAGCAGCACGACGAGGGAGGAGCAGCAGCCACGACGACGGAGGGAGCAGCCACGACGAGGGAGGGAGCAGCCACGACGAGGGAGGTATCAGCAGCCACGACGACGGAGGGAGCAGCAGCCACGACGAGGGAGGGAGCAGCAGCCACGACGAGGGAGGGAGCAGCAGCCACGACGAGGGAGGGAGCAGCAGCCACGACGAGGGAGGGAGCAGCAGCCACGACGAGGGAGGGAGCAGCAGCCACGACGAGGGAGGGAGCAGCAGCCACGACGAGGGAGGAGCAGCCACGACGAGGGAGGGAGCAGCAGCCACGACGACGGAGGGAGCAGCAGCCACGACGAGGGAGGGAGCAGCAGCCACGACGACGGAGGAAGCAGCAGCCACGACGACGGAGGGAGCAGCAGCCACGACGACGGAGGGAGCAGCAGCCACGACGACGGAGGAAGCAGCAGCGACGACGGAGGGAGCAGCAGCCACGACGGAGGGAGGAGCAGCCACGACGACGGAGGGAGCAGCAGCCACGACGAGGGAGGGACCAGCAGCCACGACGACGGTGGGAGCAGCAGCCCCGACGACGGAGGGAGCAGCAGCCACGACGACGGAGGGAGCAGCAGCCACGACGACGGAGGGAGCAGCCACGACGACGGAGGGAGCAGCCACGACGAGGAGGAGCAGCAGCCACGACGACGGAGGGAGCAGCCACGACGACGGAGGGAGCAGCAGCCACGACGAGGAGGAGCAGCAGCCACGACGAGGAGGAGCAGCAGCCACGACGACGGAGGGAGCAGCAGCACGACGACGGAGGGAGCAGCAGCCACGACGACGGAGGACCAGAAGCCACGACGAGGGAGGGAGCAGAAGCCACGACGGAGGAGGGAACACCAGCCACGACGACGGAGGTAGCAGCAGCCACGACGCGGGAGGGAGCAGCAGCCACGACGAGGGAGGGAGCAGCAGCCACGACGAGGGAGCAGCAGCCACGATGACGGAGGAGCAGCAGCCACGACGACGGAGGGAGCAGCAGCCACGACGACGGAGGAGCAGCAGCCACGACGATGGAGGAGCAGCAGCCACGACGATGGAGGGCAGCAGCCACGACGACGGAGGGAGCAGCAGCCACGACGATGGAGGGAGCAGCAGCCACGACGACGGAGGCAGCAGCAGCCACGACGACGGAGGAGCAGCAGCCACGACGACGGAGGGAGCAGCCACGACGACGGAGGAGCAGCAGCCACGACGACGGAGAGCAGCAGCCACGACGATGGAGGGAGCAGCACGACGACGGAGGGAGCAGCAGCCACGACGACGGAGGAGCAGCAGCCACGACGACGGAGGAGCAGCAGCCACGACGACGGAGAGAGCAGCAGCCACGACGACGGAGGGAGCAGCAGCCACGACGAAGGAGGGAGCAGCAGCCACGACGAGGAGGAGCAGCAGCCACGACGACGGAGGGCAGCAGCCACGACGATGGAGGGAGCAGCAGCCACGACGATGGAGGGAGCAGCAGCCACGACGACGGAGGGAGCAGCAGCCACGACGAGGGAGGGAGCAGCCACGACTAGGGAGGAAGCAACAGCCACGACGCTGGAGGGAGCAGCCACGACGATGGAGGGAGCAGCAGCCACGACGACGGAGGGCAGCCCCGACGATGGAGGGAGCAGCAGCCACGACGATGGAGGGAGCAGCAGCCACGACGATGGAGGGAGCAGCAGCCACGACGACGGAGGGAGCAGCAGCCACGACGATGGAGGAGCAGCAGCCGACGATGGAGGGAGCAGCAGCCACGACGACGGAGGAGCAGCAGCCACGACGACGGAGGAGCAGCAGCCACGACGGGAGGAGCAGCCACGACGACGGAGGGAGCAGCAGCCACGACGAGGGAGCAGCAGCCACGACGACGGAGGAGCAGCCACGACGAGGGAGGGAGCAGCAGCCACGACGAGGGAGGTAGCAGCAGCCACGACGATGGAGGGAGCAGCCACGACGAGGGAGGGAGCAGCAGCCACGACGATGGACGGAGCAGCAGCCACGACGACGGAGGAGCAGCAGCCACGACGACGGAGGAGCAGCAGCCACGACGATGGAGGGAGCAGCAGCCGACGATGGAGGAGCAGCCACGACGACGGAGGGAGCAGCAGCCACGACGACGGAGGGAGCAGCAGCCACGACGACGGAGGAACAGCAGCCACGACGACGGAGGAGCAGCAGCCACGACGATGGAGGAGCAGCAGCCACGACGACGGAGGAGCAGCAGCCACGACGACGGAGGAACAGCAGCCACGACGACGGAGGAGCAGCACGACGACGGAGGGAGCAGCAGCCACGACGACGGAGGGAACAGCAGCCACGACGACGGAGGGAGCAGCAGCCACGACGACGGAGGAGCAGCCACGACGATGGAGGGAGCAGCAGCCACGACGACGGAGGAGCAGCAGCCACGACGGAGGGAGCAGCAGCCACGACGATGGAGGAGCAGCAGCCACGACGACGGAGGAGCAGCAGCCACGACGGAGGAGCAGCAGCCACGACGACGGAGGAGCAGCAGCCACGACGACGGAGGGAGCAGCAGCACGACGACGGAGGAGCAGCAGCCACGACGACGGAGGAGCAGCAGCCACGACGATGGAGGGAGCAGCCACGACGACGGAGGAGCAGCATGACGACGGAGGAGCAGCAGCCGACGACGGAGGGAGCAGCAGCCACGACGACGGAGGGAGCAGCAGCCACGACGACTTAAGGAACAGCAGCCACGACGACGGAGGGAGCAGCAGCCACGACGACGGAGGGAGCAGCAGCCACGACGACTTAAGGAACAGCAGCCACGACGACGGAGGGAGCAGCAGCCACGACGACTGAGGGAGCAGCAGCCGACGACGGAGGAGCAGCAGCCACGACGACGGAGGGAGCAGCAGCCACGACGACGGAGGAGCAGCAGCCACGACGACGGAGGGAGCAGCCACGACGATGGAGGGCAGCAGCCACGACGACGGAGGAGCAGCAGCCGACGACGGAGGAGCAGCAGCCACGACGACGGAGGAGCAGCAGCCACGACGATGGAGGAGCAGCAGCCGACGACGGAGGGAGCAGCAGCCACGACGGAGGAGCAGCAGCCGACGACGGAGGAGCAGCAGCCACGACGACGGAGGAGCAGCAGCCACGACGACGGAGGGAGCAGCAGCACGACGACGGAGGGAGCAGCAGCCACGACGACGGAGGGAGCAGCAGCCACGACGACGGAGGAGCAGCAGCATGACGACGGAGGAGCAGCAGCGACGACGGAGGGAGCAGCAGCCACGACGACGGAGGGAGCAGCAGCCACGACGACGGAGGAGCAGCAGCCACGACGACGGAGGAGCAGCAGCCACGACGACGGAGGAGCAGCAGCCGACGACGGAGGGCAGCAGCCACGACGATGGAGGAGCAGCCACGACGACGGAGGAGCAGCAGCACGACGATGGAGGGAGCAGCAGCCACGACGATGGAGGAGCAGCAGCACGACGATGGAGGAGCAGCAGCCACGACGATGGAGGGAGCAGCAGCCACGACGACGGAGGAGCAGCAGCCACGACGACGGAGGAGCAGCAGCCACGACGATGGAGGAGCAGCAGCCACGACGATGGAGGGAGCAGCAGCCACGACGATGGAGGAGAGCAGCACGACGATGGAGGGAGCAGCCACGACGATGGAGGAGCAGCAGCCACGACGATGGAGGGAGCAGCAGCACGACGATGGAGGGAGCAGCAGCACGATGGAGGGAGCAGCAGCCACGACGATGGAGGAGCAGCAGCACGACGACGGAGGGAGCAGCAGCACGACGGAGGAGCAGCAGCCGACGATGGTGGGCGCAGCAGTCACGTCGAGTGAGGGAGCAGCAGCCACGACGACGGAGGGAGCAGCAGCCACGACGACGGAGGGAGCAGCAGACGAGGGAGGGAGCAGCAGCCACGACGACGGAGGGAGCAGCAGCCACGACGACGGAGGGAGCAGCAGCCACGACGACGGAGGGAGCAGCAGCCACGATGGAGGAGCAGCAGCACGACGATGGAGGAGCAGCACGACGATGGAGGAGCAGCAGCGACGACGGAGGGAGCAGCAGCGACGATGGAGGGAGCAGCAGCCACGACGATGGAGGAGCAGCAGCACGACGACGGAGGGAGCAGCAGCCACGACGATGGAGGAAGCAGCAGCCACGACGACGGAGGAGCAACAGCCACGACGACGGAGGAGCAGCAGCCACGACGATGGAGGAGCAGCAGCCACGACGATGGAGGAGCAGCAGCACGACGACGGAGGGAGCAGCAGCCACGACGACGGAGAGGGAGCAGCAGCCACGACGATGGAGGAGCAGCATGACGACGGAGGAGCAGCAGCCACGACGACGGAGTGAGCAGCAGCCACGACGATGGAGGGAGCAGCAGCCACGACGACGGAGGAGCAGCAGCCACGACGACGGAGAGAGCAGCAGCCACGACGATGGAGGGAGCAGCAGCCACGACGACGGAGGAGCAGCAGCCATGACGACGGAGGGAGCAGCAGCCATGACGACGGAGGGAGCAGCAGCCACGACGACGGAGGGAGCAGCAGCCACGACGAGGGAGGGAGCAGCAGCCACGACGACGGAGGGAGCAGCAGCCACGACGACGGAGGGAGCAGCAGCCACGACGATGGAGGGAGCAGCAGCCACGACGATGGAGGGAGCAGCAGCCACGACGACGGAGGGAGCAGCAGCCATGACGACGGAGGGAGCAGCAGCCACGACGATGGAGGGAGCAGCAGCCATGACGACGGAGGGAGCAGCAGCCACGACGACGGAGGGAGCAGCAGCCACGACGACGGAGGGAGCCGCAGCCACGACGACGGAGGAGCAGCAGCCACGACGATGGAGGAGCAGCAGCCACGACGACGGAGGGAGCAGCAGCCACGACGACGGAGGAGCAGCAGCCACGACGAGGAGGAGCACCAGGCACGACGACGGAGGGAGCAGCAGCCACGACGATGGAGGGAGCAGCAGCCACGACGATGGAGGTAGCAGCAGCCACGACGATGGAGGGAGCAGCAGCCACGACGATGGAGGGAGCAGCACGACGACGGAGGAGCAGCAGCCGACGATGGAGGGAGCAGCACGACGATGGAGGTAGCAGCAGCCACGACGATGGAGGGAGCAGCAGCCACGACGAGGGAGGGAGCAGCAGCCACGACGACGGAGGGAGCAGCAGCCACGACGATGGAGGGAGCAGCAGCCACGACGACGGAGGGAGCAGCAGCCATGACGATGAAGGGAGCAGCAGCATCGACGACGGAGGGAGCAGCAGCCACGACGACGGAGGGAGCAGCAGCCACGACGATGGAGGGAGCAGCAGCCACGACGACGGAGGGAGCAGCACACACGACGAGGGAGGAGCAGCAGCCGACGATGGAGGGAGCAGCAGCCACGACGACGGAGGGAGCAGCCACGACGATGGAGGGAGCAGCAGCCACGACGATGGAGGGAGCAGCAGCCATGACGACGGAGGGAGCAGCAGCCATGACGACGGAGGGAGCAGCAGCCAAGACGACGGAGGGAGCAGCAGCCACGACGACGGAGGGAGCAGCAGCCACGACGACGGAGGGAGCAGCAGCCACGACGATGGAGGGAGCAGCAGCCACGACGATGGAGGGAGCAGCACGACGACGGAGGGAGCAGCCATGACGACGGAGGGAGCAGCAGCCATGACGACGGAGGGAGCAGCAGCCACGACGATGGAGGGAGCAGCAGCACGACGATGGAGGGAGCAGCACGACGACGGAGGGAGCAGCAGCACGACGATGGAGGGAGCAGCACGACGACGGAGGAGCAGCAGCAACGACGATGGAGGGAGCAGCAGCCACGACGACGGAGGGACCAGCCACGACGACGGAGGGAGCAGCAGCCACGACGACGGAGGGAGCAGCAGCCACGACGACGGAGGGAGCAGCAGCCAGGACGATGGAGGAGCAGCAGCCGACGATGGAGGGAGCAGCAGCACGACGACGGAGGGAGCAGCAGCCACGACGATGGAGGGAGCAGCAGCATGACGACGGAGGAGCAGCAGCCACGACGATGGAGGAGCAGCAGCCACGACGACGGAGGAGCAGCAGCCACGACGACGGAGGAGCAGCAGCCACGACGACGGAGGGAGCAGCCACGACGACGGAGGAGCAGCAGCCACGACGATGGAGGGAGCAGCAGCGACGACGGAGGAGCAGCAGCCACGACGATGGAGGGAGCAGCAGCCACGACGATGGAGGGAGCAGCAGCCACGACGACGGAGGGAGCAGCAGCCACGACGATGGAGGGAGCAGCAGCCACGACGATGGAGGGAGCAGCAGCCACGACGATGGAGGGAGCAGCAGCCACGACGATGGAGGGAGCAGCCCAGACGATGGAGGGAGCAGCAGCCACGACGACGGAGGGAGCAGCAGCCACGACGATGGAGGGAGCAGCAGCCACGACGATGGAGGGAGCAGCAGCCACGACGACGGAGGGAGCAGCAGCCATGACGAGGGAGGGAGCACGACGATGGAGGAGCAGCAGCCACGACGAGGGAGGGAGCAGCAGCACGACGATGGAGGAGCAGCAGCACGACGATGGAGGGAGCAGCAGCGACGATGGAGGAGCAGCAGCACGACGACGGAGGAGCAGCAGCCACGACGACGGAGGGCAGCAGCCACGACGATGGAGGGAGCAGCAGCCACGACGATGGAGGAGCAGCAGCCGACGATGGAGGGAGCAGCAGCCACGACGAGGAGGAGCAGCCATGACGATGGAGGAGCAGCAGCCACGACGACGGAGGAGCAGCAGCCACGACGATGGAGGAGCAGCAGCCACGACGACGGAGGAGCAGCAGCCACGACGACGGAGGAGCAGCAGCCACGACGGAGGGAGCAGCCACGACGATGGAGGAGCAGCAGCCACGACGACGGAGGAGCAGCAGCCACGACGATGGAGGAGCAGCAGCCACGACGATGGAGGGAGCAGCAGCCACGACGATGGAGGGAGCAGCACGACGACGGAGGAGCAGCAGCACGACGATGGAGGGAGCAGCAGCCACGACGATGGAGGGAGCAGCAGCCATGACGACGGAGGGAGCAGCAGCCACGACGATGGAGGGAGCAGCAGCCACGACGACGGAGGGAGCAGCAGCCACGACGAGGGAGGGAGCAGCAGCCATGACGACGGAGGGAGCAGCAGCCACGACGATGGAGGGAGCAGCAGCCACGACGACGGAGGGAGCAGCAGCCACGACGACGGAGGGAGCAGCAGCCACGACGAGGGAGGGAGCAGCAGCCACGACGATGGAGGGAGCAGCAGCCACGACGATGGAGGGAGCAGCAGCCACGACGACGGAGGGAGCAGCAGCCACGACGACGGAGGAGCAGCCACGACGATGGAGGGAGCAGCAGCCACGACGACGGAGGGCAGCAGCCACGACGATGGAGGAGCAGCAGCCACGACGACGGAGGGAGCAGCAGCCGACGACGGAGGAGCAGCAGCCACTACGATGTTGTGAGCAGCAGCCACGACGATGGAGGGAGCAGCAGCCACGACGACGGAGGGAGCAGCAGCCAGGACGACGGAGGGAGCAGCAGCCACTACTATGGAGGGAGCAGCAGCCACGACGACGGAGGGAGCAGCAGCCATGACGATGGAGGGAGCAGCAGCCACGACGACGGAGGGAGCAGCAGCCACGACGATGGAGGGAGCAGAAGCCACGACGATGGAGGGAGCAGCAGCCACGACGATGAAGGAGCAGCAGCCACGACGACGGAGGGAGCAGCAGCCACGACGATGGAGGGAGCAGCACGACGAGGGAGGGAGCAGCAGCCACGACGATGGAGGCAGCAGCCACGACGATGGAGGAGCAGCAGCCACGACGACGGAGGAGCAGCAGCCATGACGACGGAGGAGCAGCACGACGATGGAGCAGCAGCCACGACGATGGAGGGAGCAGCAGCCACGACGATGGAGGGAGCAGCAGCCACGATGACGAAGGGAGTAGCAGCCACGACGATGGAGGGAGCAGCAGCCACGACGACGGAGGGAGCAGCAGCCACGACGATGGAGGGAGCAGCAGCCACGACGATGGAGGGAGCAGCAGCCACGACGATGGAGGGAGCAGCAGCCACGACGACGGCGCCAGCAGCAGCCACGACGATGGAGGGAGCAGGCAGCAGCCACGACGACGGAGGGAGCAGCAGCCACGACGACGGAGGGAGCAGCAGCCACGACGACGGAGGGAGCAGCAGCCACGACGAGGGAGGGAGCAGCAGCCACGACGATGGAGGGAGCAGCAGCCACGACGATGGAGGGAGCAGCAGCCACGACGACGGAGGGAGCATCAGCCACGACGATGGAGGAGCAGCAGCCACGACGATGGAGGGAGCAGCAGCGACGATGGGAGGAGCAGCAGCCACGACGATGGATGGAGCAGCAGCCACGACGACGGAGGGAGCAGCAGCCACGACGATGGAGGGAGCAGCAGCCACGACGACGGACGGAGCAGCAGCCACGACGACGGAAGGAGCAGCAGCCACGACGACGGAGGAGCAGCAGCCACGACGATGGAGGGAGCAGCAGCCACGACGACGAAGGGAGCAGCAGCCACGACGACGTAGGGAGCAGCAGCCACGACGATGGAGGGAGCAGCAGCCACGACGACGGAGGGAGCAGCAGCCACGACGACGGAGGGAGCAGCAGCCACGACGATGGAGGGAGCAGCAGCCACGACGACGGAGGGAGCAGCAGCCACGACGATGGAGGGAGCAGCAGCCACGACGACGGAGGGAGCAGCAGCCACGACGATGGAGGGAGCAGCAGCCACGACGACGGAGGGAGCAGCAGCCGACGATGGAGGAGCAGCTGCCACGACGATGGAGGGAGCAGCAGCCACGACGATGGAGGAGCAGCAGCCGACGACGGAGGAGCAGCAGCCACGACGATGGAGGAGCAGCAGCCACGACGACGGAGGAGCAGCAGCCACGATGGAGGAGGAGCAGCAGCCACGACGATGGAGAGCAGCAGCCACGACGATGGAGGGAGCAGCCACGACGATGGAGGAGCAGCAGCCACGACGATGGAGGAGCAGCAGCCACGACGACGGAGGAGCAGCAGCCACGACGACGGAGGAGCAGCCACGACGATGGAGGAGCAGCAGCCACGACGATGGAGGGAGCACCAGCCACGACGAGGAGGAGCAGCAGCCACGACGATGGAAGAGCAGCAGCCACGACGATGGAGGGAGCAGCAGCCACGACGATGGAGGAGCAGCAGCCACGACGAGGAGGAGCAGCAGCCACGACGATGGAGGAGCAGCATGACGATGGAGGAGCAGCAGCCACGACGATGGAGGAGCAGCAGCCACGACGATGGAGGAGCAGCAGCCACGACGATGGAGGGAGCAGCCACGACGACGGAGGAGCAGCAGCCATGACGATGGAGGAGCAGCAGCCGACGACGGAGGGAGCAGCACACGACGATGGAGGGAGCAGCAGCCACGACGAGGGAGGGAGCAGCAGCCACGACGATGGAGGGAGCAGCAGCCACGACGATGGAGGGAGCAGCAGCCACGACGACGGAGGCAGCCACGACGACGGAGGAGCAGCAGCCACGACGATGGAGGAGCAGCAGCGACGATGGAGGAGCAGCAGCCACGACGATGGAGGAGCAGCAGCCACGACGACGGAGGGAGCAGCAGCCACGACGATGGAGGGAGCAGCAGCACGACGATGGAGGAGCAGCAGCCACGACGATGGAGAGCAGCAGCCACGACGAGGGAGCAGCAGCCACGACGATGGAGGAGCAGCAGCCACGACGATGGAGGGAGCAGCAGCCGACGATGGAGGAGCAGCAGCCACGACGATGGAGGAGCAGCAGCCACGACGATGGAGGGAGCAGCAGCCACGACGAGGGAGGGAGGGAGCAGCAGCCACGACGACGGAGGAGCAGCAGCACGACGACGGAGGGAGCAGCAGCCGACGACGATGGAGGGAGCAGCAGCCACGACGATGGAGGAGCAGCAGCACGACGATGGAGGGAGCAGCAGCCACGACGACGGAGGAGCAGCAGCCACGACGATGGAGGAGCAGCAGCCACGACGACGGAGGAGCAGCAGCCACGACGATGGAGGAGCAGCAGCCACGACGATGGAGGAGCAGCAGCCACGACGATGGAGGGAGCAGCAGCCACGACGATGGAGGAGCAGCAGCCACGACGATGGAGGGAGCAGCAGCCCGACGATGGAGCAGCAGCCACGACGATGGAGGAGCAGCAGCCACGACGATGGAGGAGCAGCAGCCACGACGATGGAGGGAGCAGCAGCCACGACGATGGAGGAGCAGCAGCCACGACGAGGAGGAGCAGCAGCCACGACGACGGAGGGAGCAGCAGCCACGACGATGGAGGGAGCAGCAGCCACGACGACGGAGGAAGCAGCCACGACGACGGAGGGAGCAGCAGCACGACGATGGAGGGAGCAGCCACGACGACGGAGGGAGCAGCAGCCACGACGACGGAGGAGCAGCACGACGACGAGGGAGCAGCAGCCGACGACGGAGGGAGCAGCAGCCACGACGATGGAGGAGCAGCAGCCCCGACGATGGAGGGAGCAGCAGCCACGACGATGGAGGGAGCAGCAGCCACGACGATGGAGGGAGCAGCAGCCACGACGATGGAGGGAGCAGCAGCCACGACGAGGGAGAGAACAGCAGCACGACGACGGAGGAGCAGCAGCCACGACGATGGAGGAGCAGCAGCCACGACGATGGAGGGAGCAGCAGCCATGACGAGGGAGTGAGCAGCAGCCACGACGATGGAGGGAGCAGCAGCCACGACGACGGAGGGAGCAGCAGCCACGACGATGGAGGGAGCAGCAGCCACGACGGGGGAGGGAGCAGCAGCCACGACGACGGAGGAGCAGCAGCCACGACGACGGAGGAGCAGCAGCCACGACGACGGGAGGGAGCAGCTGCAACGACGACGGAGGGAGCAGCAGCCACGACGACGGAGGCAGCAGCAGCCACGACGATGGAGGGAGCAGCAGCCACGACGATGGAGGGAGCAGCAGCCACGACGATGGAGGGAGCAGCAGCCACGACGACGGAGGGAGCAGCAGCCACGACGAGGGAGGTTGCAGCAGCCACGACGATGGATGGAGCAGCAGCCACGACGATGGAGGGAGCAGCAGCCACGACGATGGAGGGAGCAGCAGCCACGACGATGGAGGGAGCAGCAGCCACGACGATGGAGGGAGCAGCAGCAAAGACGATGCCGGGAGCAGCAGCACGACGATGGAGGGAGCAGCCACGACGATGGAGGAGCAGCAGCCACGACGATGGAGGGAGCAGCAGCACGACGATGGAGGGAGCAGCAGCCACGACGACGGAGGAGCAGCAGCCACGACGATGGAGGAGCAGCAGCACGACGATGGAGGAGCAGCCACGACGACGGAGGGAGCAGCAGCCACGACGACGGAGGGAGCAGCAGCCATGACGAGGGATGGAGCAGCAGCCACGACGACGGAGGGAGCAGCAGCCACGACGATGGAGGGAGCAGCAGCCACGACGATGGAGGGAGCAGCAGCCACGACGACGGAGGGAGCAGCACGACGATGGAGGGCAGCAGCCACGACGATGGAGGAGCAGCCACGACGACGGAGGAGCAGCAGCCGACGATGGAGGGCAGCAGCCACGACGATGGAGGGAGCAGCAGCCACGACGATGGAGGGAGCAGCAGCATGACGATGGAGGAGCAGCACGACGATGGAGGGAGCAGCAGCACGACGACGGAGGGAGCAGCACGACGATGGAGGGAGCAGCAGCACGATGGAGGGAGCAGCAGCCACGACGATGGAGGAGCAGCAGCCACGACGATGGAGGAGCAGCAGCCACGACGATGGAGGGAGCAGCCACGACGATGGAGAGGAGCAGCAGCCACGACGATGGAGGGAGCAGCACGACGATGGAGGAGCAGCAGCCGACGACGGAGGGAGCAGCCACGACGATGGAGGGAGCAGCAGCCACGACGACGGAGGGAGCAGCAGCCACGACGATGGAGGGAGCAGCAGCCACGACGATGGAGGAGCAGCAGCCACGACGATGGAGGAGCAGCAGCCACGACGATGGAGGAGCAGCAGCCACGACGATGGAGGAGCAGCAGCCACGACGACGGAGGAGCAGCAGCCACGACGATGGAGGAGCAGCCACGACGATGGAGGAGCAGCAGCCACGACGACGGAGGAGCAGCAGCCACGACGACGGAGGGGAGCAGCCACGACGACGGAGGAGCAGCAGCCACGACGATGGAGGGAGCAGCAGCACGACGATGGAGGGAGCAGCAGCAGCCACGACGATGGAGGGAGCAGCCACGACGATGGAGGGAGCAGCAGCCACGACGACGGAGGGAGCAGCAGCCACGACGATGGAGGAGCAGCAGCCACGACGATGGAGGGAGCAGCAGCCGACGATGGAGGGAGCAGCAGCCACGACGATGGAGGAGCAGCAGCCGACGATGGAGGAGCAGCAGCCGACGATGGAGGGAGCAGCAGCCACGACGACGGAGGGAGCAGCAGCCGACGATGGAGGAGCAGCAGCCACGACGATGGAGGAGCAGCAGCCACGACGATGGAGGAGCAGCAGCCATGACGACGGAGGAGCAGCAGCCACGACGATGGAGGGAGCAGCAGCCACGACGATGGAGGAGCAGCAGCCATGACGACGGAGGAGCAGCAGCCACGACGACGGAGGAGCAGCAGCCACGACGAAGGAGGTAGCAGCAGCCACGACGATTGAGGGAGCAGCAGCCAAGACGACGGAGGAGCAGCAGCCACGACGATGGAGGAGCAGCAGCCACGACGACGGAGGGAGCAGCAGCCACGACGATGGAGGGAGCAGCCACGACGATGGAGGGAGCAGCAGCCACGACGACGGAGGAGCAGCAGCCACGACGATGGAGGAGCAGCAGCCACGACGATGGAGGGAGCAGCCACGACGATGGAGGGAGCAGCAGCCACGACGACGGAGGGAGCAGCAGCCATGACGACGGAGTGAGCAGCAGCCACGACGAGGGAGGAGCAGCAGCCGACGATGGAGGGAGCAGCAGCCTCGACGATGGAGGGAGCAGCAGCCACGACGATGGAGGGAGCAGCAGCCATGACGATGGAGGAGCAGCAGCCACGACGACGGAGGGAGCAGCAGCACGACGATGGAGGAGCAGCAGCCACGACGATGGAGGAGCAGCAGCCACGACGATGGAGGGAGCAGCAGCCACGACGATGGAGGAGCAGCAGCCACGACGACGGAGGGAGCAGCAGCCACGACGGGAGGAGCAGCAGCCACGACGACGGAGGGCAGCAGCCACGACGACGGAGGGAGCAGCAGCCACGACGATGGAGGAGCAGCAGCCACGACGACGGAGGAGCAGCAGCCATGACGATGGAGGGAGCAGCAGCACGACGACGGAGGGAGCAGCACGACGATGGAGGGAGCAGCAGCCACGACGACGGAGGGAGCAGCAGCACGACGATGGAGGGAGCAGCAGCCACGACGATGGAGGGAGCAGCAGCCACGACGATGGAGGGAGCAGCACGACGATGGAGGGACAGCACGACGATGGAGGGAGCAGCAGCCACGACGATGGAGGGAGCAGCAGCACGACGATGGAGGAGCAGCAGCCACGACGATGGAGGAGCAGCAGCCACGATGATGGAGGGAGCAGCAACGACGATGGAGGGAGCAGCAGCCATGACGACGGAGGGAGCAGCAGCCAAGACGATGGAGGGAGCAGCAGCACGACGACGGAGGAGCAGCAGCCACGACGATGGAGGGAGCAGCAGCATGACGATGGAGGGAGCAGCAGCCGACGATGGAGGGAGCAGCGACGACGGAGGAGCAGCAGCCACGACGATGGAGGAGCAGCAGCCACGATGGAGGAGCAGCAGCACGACGACGGAGGGAGCAGCAGCCACGACGACGGAGGAGCAGCAGCCACGACGATGGAGGAGCAGCAGCCACGACGATGGAGGGAGCAGCAGCCACGACGAGGGAGGGAGCAGCAGCAACGACGATGGAGGAGCAGCAGCCACGACGATGGAGGAGCAGCAGCCACGACGATGGAGGGAGCAGCAGCCGACGACGGAGGGAGCAGCAGCCACGACGACGGAGGAGCAGCAGCACGACGATGGAGGGAGCAGCAGCCACGACGATGGAGGGAGCAGCCACGACGACGGAGGGAGCAGCATGACGATGGAGGGAGCAGCAGCCACGACGATGGAGGGAGCAGCACGACGATGGAGGGAGCAGCCACGACGATGGAGGAGCAGCAGCACGACGATGGAGGAGCAGCACGACGATGGAGGGAGCAGCCACGACGATGGAGGAGCAGCAGCACGACGATGGAGGAGCAGCAGCCACGACGGAGGGAGCAGCAGCCACGACGATGGAGGGAGCAGCAGCACGACGATGGAGGAGCAGCAGCACGACGATGGAGAGCAGCAGCCACGACGATGGAGGAGCAGCAGCCACGACGACGGAGGAGCAGCAGCCACGACGATGGAGGGAGCAGCAGCACGACGACGGAGGAGCAGCAGCCATGACGATGGAGGAGCAGCAGCCACGACGATGGAGGGAGCAGCCACGACGATGGAGGGAGCAGCAGCCACGACGATGGAGGAGCAGCAGCCACGACGACGGAGGGAGCAGCAGCACGACGATGGAGGAGCAGCAGCCACGACGATGGAGGGAGCAGCAGCCGACGATGGAGGAGCAGCAGCCACGACGATGGAGGAGCAGCAGCCACGACGACGGAGGAGCAGCAGCCACGACGATGGAGGGAGCAGCAGCCACGACGATGGAGGAGCAGCAGCCACGACGACGGAGGGAGCAGCAGCCATGACGACGGAGGGAGCAGCAGCATGACGATGGAGGAGCAGCAGCCACGACGATGGAGGAGCAGCAGCCACGACGATGGAGGGAGCAGCAGCCACGACGACGGAGGAGCAGCAGCCACGACGATGGAGGAGCAGCAGCCATGACGATGGAGGGAGCAGCAGCCACGACGAGGAGCAGCAGCCACGACGATGGAGGAGCAGCAGCCGACGATGGAGGAGCAGCAGCCACGACGATGGAGGGAGCAGCCACGACGATGGAGGAGCAGCAGCCACGACGACGGAGGGAGCAGCCACGACGATGGAGGAGCAGCAGCCACGACGATGGAGGAGCAGCAGCCACGACGATGGAGGAGCAGCAGCCACGACGATGGAGGGAGCAGCAGCCACGACGACGGAGGAGCAGCAGCCACGACGACGGAGGGAGCAGCACGACAATGGAGGGAGCAGCAGCCACGATGGAGGGAGCAGCAGCCACGACGATGGAGGAGCAGCAGCCGACGATGGAGGAGCAGCAGCCACGACGATGGAGGAAGCCGCAGCCACGACGAGGGAGGGAGCAGCAGCCATGACGATGGAGGGAGCAGCAGCCACGACGAGGGAGGGAGCAGCAGCCATGACGATGGAGGGAGCAGCAGCCACGACGACGGAGGGAGCAGCAGCCATGACGAGGGAGGGAGCAGCAGCACGACGATGGAGGAGCAGCAGCCACGACGATGGAGGGAGCAGCAGCCACGACGATGGAGGGAGCAGCAGCGACGATGGAGGGAGCAGCACGACGATGGAGGAGCAGCAGCCACGACGATGGAGGGAGCAGCAGCACGACGACGGAGGGAGCAGCAGCCACGACGATGGAGGGAGCAGCAGCCACGACGACGGAGGGAGCAGCAGCCATGACGATGGAGGAGCAGCAGCCACGACGATGGAGGGAGCAGCAGCCACGACGATGGAGGAGCAGCAGCCACGACGACGGAGGAGCAGCAGCCATGACGACGGAGGAGCAGCAGCCACGACGACGGAGGAGCAGCAGCCACGACGATGGAGGGAGCAGCAGCCACGACGACGGAGGAGCAGCCACGACGACGGAGGGAGCAGCCACGACGATGGAGGAGCAGCAGCCACGACGATGGAGGGAGCAGCAGCACGACGATGGAGGGAGCAGCAGCCACGACGATGGGAGGAGCAGCCACGACGACGGAGGAGCAGCAGCACGACGATGGAGGGAGCAGCAGCACGACGACGGAGGGAGCAGCAGCCACGACGATGGAGGAGCAGCAGCCACGACGATGGAGGAGCAGCCACGACGATGGAGGGAGCAGCAGCCACGACGATGGAGGAGCAGCAGCCACGACGATGGAGGAGCAGCAGCGACGACGGAGGGAGCAGCATGACGATGGAGGGAGCAGCAGCACGACGATGGAGGGAGCAGCAGCCACGACGATGGAGGAGCAGCAGCCACGACGATGGAGGGAGCAGCAGCCACGACGACGGAGGAGCAGCAGCCACGACGATGGAGGAGCAGCAGCCACGACGATGGAGGGAGCAGCAGCCACGACGATGGAGGGAGCAGCCACGACGATGGAGGGAGCAGCAGCCACGACGATGGAGGGAGCAGCATGACGATGGAGGGAGCAGCCACGACGATGGAGGGAGCAGCCACGACGATGGAGGAGCAGCAGCACGACGATGGAGGGAGCAGCACGACGATGGAGGAGCAGCAGCCACGACGATGGAGGGAGCAGCAGCCACGACGATGAGGGAGCAGCAGCCACGACGATGGAGGGAGCAGCAGCCACGACGATGGAGGAGCAGCAGCACGACGATGGAGGAGCAGCAGCCACGACGATGGAGGAGCAGCAGCCACGACGACGGAGGGAGCAGCCACGACGATGGAGGGAGCAGCAGCCACGACGATGGAGGAGCAGCAGCCACGACGATGGAGGGAGCAGCAGCCACGACGATGGAGGAGCAGCCACGACGATGGAGGGAGCAGCAGCACGACGACGGAGGGAGCAGCAGCACGACGACGGAGGGAGCAGCCACGACGATGGAGGAGCAGCAGCCACGACGATGGAGGGAGCAGCAGCCACGACGATGGAGGAGCAGCAGCATGACGCCGGAGGGAGCAGCAGCCACGACGACGGAGGGAGCAGCAGCACGACGATGGAGAGAGCAGCAGCCAGGACGAGGGAGGGAGCAGCAGCCAAGACGACGGAGGGAGCAGCAGCCATGACGACGGAGGAGCAGCAGCCACGACGATGGAGGGAGCAGCATGACGACGGAGGGAGCAGCAGCATGACGACGGAGGGAGCAGCAGCCACGACGATGGAGGAGCAGCATGACGATGGAGGGAGCAGCAGCCATGACGATGGAGGAGCAGCAGCCATGACGATGGAGGGAGCAGCAGCCACGACGATGGAGGAGCAGCCACGACGATGGAGGGAGCAGCAGCCATGACGACGGAGGGAGCAGCAGCCATGACGACGGAGGGAGCAGCAGCCATGACGACGGAGGGAGCAGCAGCCATGACGACGGAGGGAGCAGCAGCCACGACGATGGAGGGAGCAGCAGCATGACGACGGAGGAGCAGCAGCCACGACGATGGAGGAGCAGCAGCCACGACGACGGAGGAGCAGCAGCACGACGATGGAGGGAGCAGCAGCCACGACGACGTAGGGAGCAGCAGCCACGACGATGGAGGGAGCAGCAGCCATGACGATGGAGGGAGCAGCAGCACGACGACGGAGGAGCAGCAGCACGACGATGGAGGGAGCAGCACGACGACGGAGGGAGCAGCAGCACGACGATGGAGGGAGCAGCAGCACGACGATGGAGGGAGCAGCAGCCATGACGATGGAGGGCAGCAGCCACGACGATGGAGGAGCAGCAGCCACGACGATGGAGGGAGCAGCAGCCACGACGATGGAGGAGCAGCCACGACGATGGAGGGAGCAGCAGCGACGATGGAGGGAGCAGCAGCCACGACGATGGAGGGAGCAGCACGACGATGGAGGAGCAGCAGCCACGACGATGGAGGAGCAGCAGCCACGACGATGGAGGAGCAGCAGCATGACGATGGAGGGAGCAGCCACGACGATGGAGGGAGCAGCACGACGATGGAGGAGCAGCAGCCACGACGATGGAGGGAGCAGCAGCCACGACGATGGAGGAGCAGCAGCCACGACGATGGAGGGAGCAGCAGCATGACGACGGAGGGAGCAGCAGCCACGACGATGGAGGAGCAGCAGCCACGACGATGGAGGGAGCAGCAGCCACGACGATGGAGGAGCAGCAGCCACGACGACGGAGGAGCAGCAGCATGACGATGGAGGGAGCAGCAGCCACGACGATGGAGGAGCAGCAGCCACGACGACGGAGGAGCAGCAGACATGACGACGGCGGGAGCAGCAGCCACGACGACGGAGGGAGCAGCAGCCACGACGATGGAGTGAGCAGCAGCCACGACGATGGAGGGAGCAGCAGCCAAGACGATGGAGGGAGAAGCAGCCGACGAGGGAGCAGCAGCCACGACGATGGAGGAGCAGCACGACGATGGAGGGAGCAGCAGACGACGAGGGAGAGCAGCATGACGATGGAGGGAGCAGCAGCCACGACGATGGAGGGAGCAGCAGCCACGACGATGGAGGGAGCAGCAGCCACGACGATGGAGGGAGCAGCAGCACGACGATGGAGGGAGCAGCATGACGATGGGAGCAGCATGATGGAGGGAGCAGCAGCACGACGATGGAGGAGCAGCAGCACGACGATGGAGGGAGCAGCACGACGATGGAGGGAGCAGCAGCACGACGATGGAGGGAGCAGCAGCCACGACGATGGAGGAGCAGCAGCACGACGATGGAGGGAGCAGCAGCCACGACGACGGAGGGAGCAGCCACGACGATGGAGAGCAGCAGCACGACGATGGAGGAGCAGCAGCCACGACGATGGAGGGAGCAGCACGACGATGGAGGAGCAGCAGCCACGACGATGGAGGAGCAGCAGCGACGACGGAGGAGCAGCAGCCACGACGACGGAGGAGCAGCAGCCACGACGATGGAGGAGCAGCAGCCACGACGATGGAGGGAGCAGCCACGACGATGGAGGAGCAGCAGCACGACGATGGAGGAGCAGCAGCCACGACGATGGAGGGAGCAGCACGACGACGGAGGGAGCAGCAGCCACGACGATGGAGGAGCAGCAGCCGACGATGGAGGGAGCAGCAGCACGACGATGGAGGAGCAGCAGCATGACGATGGAGGGAGCAGCCACGACGACGGAGGGAGCAGCAGCCATGACGATGGAGGGAGCAGCAGCCACGACGATGGAGGGAGCAGCAGCCACGACGATGGAGGGAGCAGCAGCCACGACGATGGAGGGAGCAGCAGCCACGACGATGGAGGGAGCAGCAGCCACGACGATGGAGGGAGCAGCAGCAACGACGAGGGAGGGAGCAGCAGCCACGACGATGAAGGGAGCAGCAGCCACGACGAGGGAGGGAGCAGCCACGACGATGGAGGGAGCAGCAGCCACGACGATGGAGGGAGCAGCAGCCACGACGATGGAGGGAGCAGCAGCCACGACGATGGAGGGAGCAGCAGCCACGACGACGGAGGGAGCAGCAGCCACGACGACGGAGGGAGCAGCAGCCACGACGATGGAGGGAGCAGCAGCCACGACGATGGAGGGAGCAGCAGCCACGACGAGGGAGGGAGCAGCAGCCATGACGAGGGAGGGAGCAGCAGCCACGACGACGGAGGGAGCAGCAGCCATGACGACGGAGGGAGCAGCCACGACGATGGAGGGCAGCAGCCACGACGATGGAGGGCAGCAGCCACGACGATGGCGGGAGCAGCAGCCACGACGAAGGAGGGAGCAGAAGCCACGACGATGGAGGGAGCAGCAGCCACGACGATGGAGGGAGCAGCAGCCACGACGATGGAGGGAGCAGCAGCCACGACGACGGAGGGAGCAGCAGCCATGACGATGGAGGGAGCAGCAGCCACGACGATGGAGGTAGCAGCAGCCACGACGATGGAGGGAGCAGCAGCCACGACGATGGAGGGAGCAGCCACGACGATGGAGGAGCAGCAGCCACGACGATGGAGGGAGCAGCAGCCACGACGATGGAGGAGCAGCAGCCACGACGATGGAGGGAGCAGCAGCCACGACGATGGAGGAGCAGCAGCCACGACGATGGAGGAGCAGCAGCCACGACGATGGAGGGAGCAGCAGCCACGACGATGGAGGGAGCAGCCACGACGATGGAGGGAGCAGCAGCCACGACGATGGAGGGAGCAGCAGCACGACGATGGGAGCAGCAGCCACGACGATGGAGGGAGCAGCATGACGATGGAGGAGCAGCAGCATGACGATGGAGGGAGCAGCAGCCACGACGATGGAGGGAGCAGCAGCCATGACGATGGAGGGAGCAGCAGCCACGACGATGGAGGGAGCAGCAGCACGACGATGGAGGAGCAGCAGCCACGACGATGGAGGAGCAGCACGACGATGGAGGGAGCAGCAGCCATGACGACGGAGGAGCAGCAGCCACGACGATGGAGGGAGCAGCAGCCACGACGATGGAGGAGCAGCAGCCATGACGATGGAGGAGCAGCAGCCATGACGATGGAGGAGCAGCAGCCACGACGACGGAGGAGCAGCAGCCATGACGATGGAGCAGCAGCATGACGATGGAGGAGCAGCAGCCACGACGATGGAGGGAGCAGCAGCCACGACGACGGAGGGAGCAGCAGCCATGACGACGGAGGGAGCAGCAGCATGACGATGGAGGAGCAGCAGCCACGACGATGGAGGAGCAGCACGACGAAGGAGGTATCAGCAGCCACGACGATGGAGGGAGCAGCAGCCACGACGACGGAGGGAGCAGCAGCCATGACGACGGAGGGAGCAGCAGCCATGACGGAAACACTAAAGAAATGGTATAAAGAAAAAAAAAATGAAGAAACGACGATTCAAACACACACAAAAAAATAAAACGAAAAAAGAAATACTCCGAGGAAACGATGTTGTTAAAAAAAATCGGGAATTAAGAAGTGATAGAAACACAACAAAAAAAGGAATAAAACATCAAGGCAAGCGTTAAGGCCTTTGGTGTTGTATGTAGGGTTGCTGACTTCTCTGGGGTGAAGGAGAGTCCTCCTGAGCAGCATATAGCACCGAGATAACGCGATATAGCGAGCCATCACATCACAAGGAAACGAAAAGTAAAGAAAAATAACACCGAAGAATGGAGACCAAAGAAGAATACACCGAAGAAACGATATTTAAAAAAAAAATACACCGAAGAAACGATACAAAGAAAAATACACCGAATAAACGATACAAAGAACAATATACTGATGAGACGACGATACAAAGAAATATACACTAATAGAACGATACATAGAAAAAATTACCTAACAAACGATATTCCGGAAAAATGCACCAAAGAAACGATACAAAGTACAATACACCGAAGAAACGATACCACGAAAAATACACCGAAGAAACGATACAAAGAACAATACACCGAATAAACGATACAAAGAACAATATACTGATGAGACGACGATACAAAGAAATATACTCTAAAAGAACGATACATAGAAAAAATTACCTAACAAACGATACTCCAGAAAAATGCACCAAAGAAACGATACAAAGTAGAATTTACCGAAGAAACGATACAAAGTACAAAACACCGAAGAAACGATACAAAGTACAATACACCGAAGAAACGCTACAAAGAAAAATACACCGAAGAAACGGTACAAAGTACAATACACCGAAGAAACGCTACAAAGAAAAATACACCGAAGAAACGGTACAAAGTACAATACACCGAAGAAACGATACAAAGAAAAATACACCGAAGAAACGATACAAAGAAAAATACACCGAAGAAACGATACAAAGTAAAATACACCGAAGAAACGATACAAAGTACAATACACTGAAGAAACGATACAAAGTACAATACACTGAAGAAACGATACAAAGTACAATACACCGAAGAAACGATACAAAGTACAATACACCGAAGAAACGATACAAAGTACAATACACCGAAGAAACGATACAAAGTAAAATACACCGAAGAAACGATACAAAGAAAAATACACCGAAGAAACGATACAAAGTAAAATACACCGAAGAAACGATACAAAGAAAAATACACCGAAGAAACGATACAAAGTACAATACACCGAAGAAACGATACAAAGTACAATACACCGAAGAAACGATACAAAGTACAATACACCGAAGAAACGATACAAAGTACAATACACCGAAGAAACGATACAAAGTAATATACTGAAGAAACGATACAAAGTAAATACACTGAAGAAACGATACAAAGTACAATACACCGAAGAAACGATACAAAGTACAATTCACTGAAGAAACGATACAAAATACACCGAAGAAACGATACAAAGTACAATACACCGAAGAAACGATACAAACTACAATGCACCGAAGAAACGATACAAAGTACAATACACCGAAGAAACGATACAAACTACAATACACCGAAGAAACGATACAAAGTACAATACACCGAAGAAACGATACAAAGTACAATACACCGAAGAAACGATACAAACTACAATACACCGAAGAAACGATACAAACTACAATACACCGAAGAAACGATACAAAGTAAAATACACCAAAGAAACGATACAAAGAAAAATACATAAAGGAAACGATACACAAAAACTCATCGAAGAAAAGATACAAAAAAAAAATACACTGATGAAACGGTATAACGTAAAATATACCGATGAAACGACGATACAAGAAAAATAGACCGAAAAAACGATATTGTTAAAAAGTATCGTTAATTAAGAAGTGATATAAACACATAAAGAAAAAGGAAAAAAAATCATGGCAAGCGTTAAGGCCTTTGGTGTTGTATGTTGGGTAGGGTTGCTGACTTCTCTGGGGTGAAGGAAACTCATCCTGAGCAGCATACAGCACCAAGATAAGGCGATATAGCTAGCCTACACAACACAAGGAAACGGAAAATCATGAAAAATTGCACCGAAGAATGGACCGCAAAGAAAAATACACCGAAGAAGCGATACAAAGAACAATACACCGAAGAAACGACAATTAAACGAAAAACAAAAAAAACGGTAAAAAGAAAAATATACGGGAGAAACGACGATACAAATAAACATATAGCAAAAAAAACGATACAAAGAAAACAACAGCGATGAAACAATACAAACAAAAATACACTGAAGAAACGACGATACAAAAAAAAACATGAATAAAACGGTATAAAGAAAAAGATATATACCGAAGAAGCAACAATTGAAAGAAAACTCACAAACGGTACAAAAGAAAAATACCAAAGTAACGATACAAAGAAAAATACACCGAATAAACGAACAAAGAAAAATACACCGAAAAAACGATACTGTTAAAAAAAAATCGTTAATTAAGAAGTGAAATAAACACTTAAAGAAAAGGAGAGAAAATCAAGGCAAGCGTTAAGGCCTTTGGTGTTGTATGTTGGGTAGGTTGCTGACTTCTCTGGGTGAAGGAGACTCATCCTGAGCACAGCATCAAGATAAGGCGGTATAGCAAAGACACAACACAGGGAAACGGGAAATTAAGAAAAAATACACCTAAGAAACGATACGACAGAAAAATATACCAAAGAAACGACACAAAGAACAACTCACCGAAGAAATGGTAAAAAGAAAAAAATACCCCTAAGAAACGACGATACAAAGAAAATAACACGAAATAAACGGTCTAAGAAATATCTGCCGATGAAGCAACGATATAAAACAAAATATAAACCCATCAAGAAAGGAAAAATAATCAAGGCAAGTGTTAAAACCTGAAAATAAAAGAAAAATACATCTGAAGAAACGATATAAAGCCAAAAATACACCGAAGAAACGATAAAGAAAATACACCGAAGAAAGGATACAAAGAAAAATACACCGAAGAAACGATACAAAGAAAAATACATCTAAGAAACGATACAGAGAAAATACACGAAGAAACGATACAAAGAAAAATACACTGAAGAAACGATATAAAGAAAATATACCGATGAAACGACGATAAAAAGAAAAAACATCAAATGAACGACGAAAAAATACCTAAGAAACGATACATAAAATACACCAAAAAAATTATAAAAAAATATACCGATGGAACGACGATACAAAAAAAATACAGAGAAGAAACGATAAAGAAAAATAAAACGAAGAAACGATACAAAGAAAATACACCAAAGAAACGATACTGAAAATACACCAAAGAAACGATACAAAGAAAAATACACCAAAGAAAACGATACAAAGAAAAAATACATCGAAGAAACGATACAAAGAAAAATACGTCGAAGAAACGATACAAAGAAAAATACACCAAAGAAACGATACAAAGAAAAATACACCAAAGAAACGATACAAAGAAAAATACACCAAAGAAACGATACAAAGAAAAATACACCAAAGAAACGATACAAAGAAAAATACACCAAAGAAACGACACAAAGAAAAATACACCGAAGAAACGGTAAAAAGAAAAATACACCAAAGAAACAATAAAAAGAAAAATACACCAAAGAAACGATACAAAGAAAAATACACCAAAGAAACGACGATACAACGATATTGTTATAAATAATCGGGAATTAAGAAGTGATAGAAACACATCAAGAAAGGAAAAAAAAAAAAATCCAGGCAAGCGTTAAGGCTTTTGGTGTTGTATGTTGGGTAGGGTTGCTGATTTCTGTGGGGTGAAGGAGACTCATCCTGAGCAGCATACAGCACCGAGATAACGCGATATAGCAAGCCTTCACAACACAAGGAAACGGAAAGTAAAGAAAAATAACACCGAAGGAAGGATAGCAAAGAAAAATACACCGAATACTACAGAAAATCACACCTAAGAAGCGATACAAAGAACAACACACTGAAGAAACGGTATAAAGAAAAATATACCGATGAGACGACGATAAAAAGAAAAATACCGTACACCAAATGACGGTCCAGAGAAAACTTTACCGGAGAAACGATACTACATAAAAATACACCAAAAACGATACAAAGAAAAATGCACCAAAGAAACGGTATAAAGAAAAATATACAGAAGAAACGACGATACAAAGAAAAATACACAGAAGTAACGACAAAAAAAAAAATAGAAAATCGTTATGAAGAAAAAGATGCCGAAGAAACGGCGATATAAAGAAAATTCATAAACGATAGTAAGAAAAAATACACCAAAGAAACAATACAAAGGAAAATACACCGAATCAACGAACAAAGAAGAATACATTGAAAAAGGATATTGTTAAAAAAATCGTTAATTAAGAAGTGATATAAACATTTGAAGAAAAGGAAAAGAATCAAAGCAAGCGTTAAGGCCTTCAGTGTTGTATGTTGGGTAGGGTTGCTGACTTCTCTGGGGTGAAGGAGACTCATCCTGAGCAGCATACAGCACCGAGATAAGGAGATATAGCTAGCCTTCACATCACAAGGAACTAAAAAAAAAAATAATAATAACATCGAAGGAAGATAGCAAAGAAAAATACACCAAAGGAACGTTCCATATAAAAATTTACCTAAGAAACGATACTACAGAAAAAATACACCAAAAAAAAAGATACAAAGGAAAATACATCGAAGAAACGGCATAAAGAAAAATATACCGAAGAAACGACGATACAAATAAAAATACACTGAAGAAACGACGATACCAAAAATACATCGCAGAAAGGATACAAAGAAAAATACACCGAAGAAACAATACTACAGAAAAGACACCGAATAAATCAAAGAAAGAAACATACACCGAAGAAAAGATACAAAGAATAATACACTGAAGAAACGGTGTAAAGAAAAATATACCGATGAAACAACAATACAAAGAAAATACACCAAATGAACGATCCAGAGAAAAAAATAGCAAAGAACCGATACTATAGAAAAATACACCAAAAAAAAAGATACAAAGAAAAATACAACGAAGAAACGGTATACAGGAAATTATACGAAAGAGACGACGATACACATAAAAATGCACAGAAGAAACGACGACACACAGAAATATGCACAGAAGAAACGACGATGCACAGAAATATGCACAGAAGAAACGACGATGCACAGAAATATGCACAGAAGAAACGACGATGCACAGAAATATGCACAGAAGAAACGACACACAGAAATATGCACAGAAGAAACGACGATGCACAGAAATATGCACAGAAGAAACGACGACACACAGAAATATGCACAGAAGAAACGACGATGCACAGAAATATGCACAGAAGAAACGACGATAGACAGAAATATGCACAGAAGAAACGACGATAGACAGAAATATGCACAGAAGAAACGACGATGCACAGAAATATGCACAGAAGAAACGACGATAGACAGAAATATGCACAGAAGAAACGACGATAGACAGAAATATGCACAGAAGAAACGACGATGCACAGAAATATGCACAGAAGAAACGACGATGCACAGAAATATGCACAGAAGAAACGACGATGCACAGAAATATGCACAGAAGAAGCGACGAATCAAAGAAGAAATGACGATACACAGAAATATGCACAGAAGAAACGACGATGCACAGAAATATGCACAGAAGAAACGACGATGCACAGAAATATGCACAGAAGAAACGACGATGCACAGAAATATGCACAGAAGAAACGACGATGCACAGAAATATGCACAGAAGAAACGACGATGCACAGAAATATGCACAGAAGAAACGACGATGCACAGAAATATGCACAGAAGAAACGACGATAGACAGAAATATGCACAGAAGAAACGACGATGCACAGAAATATGCACAGAAGAAACGACGATAGACAGAAATATACAGAAGAAACGACGATAGACAGAAATATGCACAGAAGAAACGACGATACAGAAATATGCACAGAAGAAACGACGATACAGAAATATGCACAGAAGAAACGACGATAGACAGAAATATGCACAGAAGAAACGACGATACACAGAAATATGCACAGAAGAAATGACGATACACAGAAATATGCACAGAAGAAACGACGATAGACAGAAATATGCACAGAAGAAACGACGATGCACATATATATGCACAGAAGAAACGACGATACGAGGAAATATGCACAGAAGAACGACGATACACAGAAATATGCACAGAAGAAACGACGATACACAGAAATATGCACAGAAGAAACGACGATACACAGAAATATGCACAGAAGAAACGACGATACACAGAAATATGCACAGAAGAAACGACGATACACAGAAATATGCACAGAAGAAACGACGATACAGAAATATGCACAGAAGAAACGACGATACACAGAAATATGCACAGAAGAAACGACGATACACAGAAATATGCACAGAAGAAACGACGATACACAGAAATATGCACAGAATAAAAGACGATTCAAATATATATGCACAGAAGAAACGACGATACACAGAAATATGCACAGAAGAAACGACGATACACAGAAATATGCACAGAAGAAACGACGATACACAGAAATATGCACAGAAGAAACGACGATACACAGAAATATGCACAGAAGAAACGACGATAGACAGAAATATGCACAGAAGAAACGACGATACACAGAAATATGCACAGAAGAAACGACGATACACAGAAATATGCACAGAAGAAGCGACGATACAAAGAATTATGCACAGAAGAAACGACGATACACAGAAATATGCACAGAAGAAACGACGATACACAGAAATATGCACAGAAGAAACGACGATATACAGAAATATGCACAGAAGAAACGACGATACACAAAAATATGCACAGAAGAAACGACGATACACAGAAATATGCACAGAAGAAACGACGATACACAGAAATATGCACAGAAGAAACGACGATATACAGAAATATGCACAGAAGAAACGACGATAGACAGAAATATGCACAGAAGAAACGACGATACACAGAAATATACAAAAAAGAAACGACGATACACAAAAATATGCACAGAAGAAAAGACGATACAAAAACTACATATAAAAAACGTTATAATGAAAATATGCCGAAACTCGGTACAAAGACAAATACACCGAAGAAACAACGATACAAAAAATAGAAAAGAACGGCATAAAGAAAAATATACAGAAGAAACGACGATACAAAAAATAGAAAAGAACGGCATAAAGAAAAATATATAGAAGAAACAACGATACAAAAAATAGAAAAGAACGGCATAAAGAAAAATATACAGAAGAAACGACGATACCAATAAAAAGCGCTATAAAGAAAACCATACCGAGGAAAAGACGATACAAATAACAAATACACAGAAGAAACGACGATAGAAAAAAAACGGTATAACAAAAATATACCGAGGAAACAAAGATACAATAAAATAAACAGAAGAAACGACGATACAAAAAAAAATGAAAACACGGTGTAGAGAAAAATGTAGAGAAGAAAACGACGATACAAATAAAAATATACAAAAGAATTAAGAAGTGATAGAAACACTTAAAGAAAAGGAAAATAATCAAGGCAAGCGTTAGGGCATTTGGTGTTGTATGTTGGGTAGGGTTGCTGACTTCTCTGGGGTGAAGGAGACTCACCCTGAGCAGCATACAACACTGACATAAGGCGATATAGGTAGCCTACACAACACAAGGAAACAGAAAATTAAGAAAAAATACACCGAAGAAAGGAAAGTATAAGAAAATACGATAATTAAGAAATTATGAAAACGGAAGAAGAAGCGACGGCAGAAGAAGCAAAAGCAGTGAATGACGACGAATCAGATTTGGCGGAAGAAAGAGAAAAAGCACCAGCCGAAGGAGTAGAAGCGGAGACGGAAGAAGCAGCGTGAGTGTGCTTGGCGATGGTGTCTGTTGTTGTGTGTGTGTGTGCCCGGCGGTGGTGTCTGTTGTTGTGTGTGTGTGTGTCCGGCGGTGGTGTCTGTTGTTGTGTGTGTGTGTGCCCGGCGGTGGTGTCTGTTGTTGTGTGTGTGTGTGCCCGGCGGTGGTGTCTGTTGTTGTGTGTGTGTGCCCGGCGGTGGTGGCTGTTGTTGTGTGTGTGTGTGTCCGGCGGTGGTGTCTGTTGTTGTGTGTGTGTGTGCCCGGCGGTGGTGTCTGTTGTTGTGTGTGTGTGTATGCCTGGCGGTGGCGTCTGTGGTTGTGTGTGTGTTGCCGGCGGTGGTGTCTGTCGTTGTTAGTGTGTGCTCGGAGGTGGTGTCTGTTGTTGTGTGTGTGTGCCCGGCAATGGTGTCTGTTGTTGTGTGTGTGTGCTCTGCGGTGGTGTCTGTTGTTGTTTGTGTGTGTGTGTGTGCCCGGCGGTGGTGTCTGTCGTTGTGTGTGTGTGCCCGGCAAAGGTATCTGTTGTTGTGTGTGTGTGCCTGGTGGTGATGTCTGTTGTTGTGTGTGTGTACCCGGCGGTGGTGTCTGTGTGTGTGTGTGTGCCAGCGGTGTTGTCTGTTGTGTGTGTGCCCGGCGGTGGTGTCTGTCGTTGTGTGTGTGCCCGGCGGTGGTGTCTGTTGTTGTGTGTGTGTGTGTGTGTGTGTGTGCCCGGCGGTGGTGTCTGCTGTTGTGTGTGTGCTCGGCGGTGGTGTCTGTTGTTGTGTGTGTGTGCTCGGCGGTGGTGTCTGTTGTTGTGTGTGTGTGCGCGGCAATGCTGTCTGTTGTTGTGTGTGTGTGCTCGGCGGTGGTGTCTGTTGTGTGTGGGTGTGTGCTCGGCGGTGGTGTCTGTTGTTGTGTGTGTGTGCCCGGCGGTGGTGTCTGTTGTTGTGTGTGTGTGCTCGGCGGTGGTGTCTGTTGTTGTGTGTGTGTGCCCGGCAATGGTGTCTGTTGTTGTGTGTGTGTGCTTGGCGGTGGTGTCTGTTGTTGTGTGTGTGTGTTTGCCCGGCGGTGGTGTCTGTCGTTGTGTGTGTGTGCCCGGCATTGTTGTCTGTTGTGTGTGTGTGTCCCCGGCGGGGGTGTCTCTTGTTGTGTGTGTGTGCCCGGCGGTGGTGTCTGTTGTTGTGTGTGTGCCCGGCGGTGGTGTCTGTTGTTGTGTGTGTGTGCCCGGCGGTGTTTTTTGTTGATGTGTGTGTGTGCCCGGCGGTGGTGTCTGTTGTTGTGTGTGTGTGCCCGGCGGTGGTGTCTGTTGTGTGTGTGTGCCCGGCGGTGGTGTCTGTTATTGTGTGTGTGTGCCCGGCGGTGTTTTTTGTTGATGTGTGTGTGTGCCCGGCGGTGTTGTCTGTTGTTGTGTGTGTGTGCCCGGCGGTGGTGTCTGTTGTAGTGTGTGTGTGCCCGGCGGTGGTGTCTGTTGTTGTGTGTGTGTGCCCGGCGGTGTTTTTTGTTGTTGTGTGTGTGTGCCCGGCGGTGTTGTCTGTTGTTGTGTGTGTGTGCCCGGCGGTGGTGTCTGTTGTTGTGTGTGTGTGCCCGGCGGTGGTGTCTGTTGTTGTGTGTGTGTGCCCGGCGGTGTTGTTTGTTGTTGTGTGTGTGCCCGGCATTGTTGTCTGTTGTTGTGTGTGTGTGCCCGGCAATGGTGTCTGTTGTTGTGTGTGTGTGCCCGGCGATGGTGTCTGTTGTTATGTGTGTGTGCCCGGCGGTGTTGTTTGTTGTTGTGTGTGTGTGCCCGGCGGTGGTGTCTGTTGTTGTGTGTGTGTGCTCGGCGGTGGTGACTGTTGTTGTGTGTGTGTGCCCGGCGATGGTGTCTGTTGTTGTGTGTGTGTGTCCTTGACGGTGGTGTCTGTTGTAGTGAGTGTGAGTGCCCGACGTTGGTGCCTGATGTTGTGTGTAAGTGCCCTGCGGTGGTATCTGTCGTTGTGTGTGTGTGCTCGACGGTGGTGTCTGTGTTGATGTGTGAGTGCCCGGCAGTGGTGTCTGTTGTTGTGTGTGTGTGCCCGGCAATGGTGTCTGTTGTTGTGTGTGTGTGCCCGGCGGTGGTGTCTGTTGTGTGTGTGTGCCCGGCGGTGGTGTCTGTTGTTGTGTGTGTGCCCGGCGGTGTTGTCTGTTGTTGTGTGTGTGTGCTCGGCGGTGTTGTCTGTTGTTGTGTGTGTGTGCCCGGCGGTGGTGTCTGTTGTTGTGTGTGTGTGCCCGACGGTGGTGTCTGTCGTTGTGTGTGTGTGTGTCTGGCGGTGGTGTCTGTTATTGTGTGTGTGTGCCCGGCGGTGTTTTTTGTTGTTGTGTGTGTGTGCCCGGCATTGTTGTCTGTTGTTGTGTGTGTGTGCCCGGCGGTGGTGTCTGTTGTTGTGTGTGTGTGCCCTGCGGTGGTGTCTGTCGTTGTGTGTTTATGTGTCTGGCGGTGGTGTCTGTTGTTGTGTGTGTGTGCCCGGCGGTGGTGTCTGTTGTGTTGCGTGTTTGCCCGGCGGTGGTGTTTGTTTTTGTGTGTGTGTGCCCGGCGATGGTGTCTGTTGTTGTGTGTGTGCCCAGAGATGTTGTCTGTTGTTGTGTGTATGTGCCCGGCGGTGGTGTCTGTTTTGTGTTTGTTTGCCCGGCGGTGGTGTCTGTTGTTGTGTTTGTGTGCCCGGCGGCGGTGTCTGTTGTTGTGTGTGTGTGCCCGGCGGTGGTGTTTGTTGTTGTGTGGGTGTGTCCGGCGGTGGTGTCTGTTCTTGTGTGTGTGTGCTCGGCGGGGGTGTCTGTTGGTGTGTGTGTGTTTGCTCGGCGGTGGTGTCTGTTGTTGTGTGTGTGTGCCCGGCGGTAGTGTCTGTTGTTGTGTGTATGTGCTTGCCTGAGGTGTCTGTTGGTGTGTGTGTGTGTCCTCGGCGGTGGTGTCTGTTGTTGTGTGTGTGTGTGCTCGGCGGTGGTGTCTGTTGTTCTGTGTGTGTGTGCTCGAGGGTGGTGTCTGTTGTTGTGTGTGTGTGTGCTCGGCGGTGGTGTCTGTTGTTATGTGTGTGTGCTTGGCGGTGGTGTCTGTTGTGTGTGTGTGTGTGCCCGGCTGTGGTTTCTGTTGTTGTGTGTGTGTGCTCGACGGTGGTATCTGTTGTTGTGTGTTTGTACCCGGCGGTGGTGTCTGTTGTGTGTGTGTGCCCGGCGGTGGTGTCTGTTGTGTGTGTGTGCACGGCGGTGGTGTCTGTTGTGTGTATGTGTGCTCGGCGGTGGTGTCTGTTGTTCTGTGTGTGTGTGCTCGGGGGTGGTGTCTGTTGTTGTGTCTGTGTGCTCGGCGGTGTTGTCTGTTCTTATGGTTGTGTGCTCGGCGGAGGTGTCTGTTATTGTGTGTGTTGGCCCGGTGGTGGTGTCTGTTGTTGTGTGAGTGTGCCCGTCGGGGGTGTCTGTTGTTGTGTGTGTGCCCAACGTTGGTGTCTGTTGTTGTGTGTGTGTGTACTCGGCGGTGGTGTCTGTTGTTGTGTGTGTGTGCTCGGCGGTGGTGTCTGTTGTTGTGTGTGTGTGCTCATAGGTGGTGTCTGTTGTTGTGTGTGTGTGCTCAGCGGTGGTGTCTGTTGTGTGTGTGTGCTCGGCGGTGGTGTCTGTTGTTGTGTGTGTGTGTGCTCGGCGGTGGTGTCTGTTGTTGTGTGTGTGTGCCCGGCGGTGGTGTCTGTTGTTGTGTGTGTGCCCGTCGGGGGTGTCTGTTGTTTTGAGTGTGCCCGGCGGTTGTGTCTGTTGTGTGTGTGTGTGTTCATCGGTGGTGTGTGATGTTGTGTGAGTGTGCGCGGGGGTGGTGTGTGTTGTGTGTGTGTGTGCCCGGCGGTGGTGTCTGTTGTTGTGTCTATGTGCCCGGCGGTAGTGTCTGTTGCTGTGTGTGTGTATGCCCGGCGGTGGTGTCTGTTGCTGTGTGTGTGTGTGCCCGGCGGTGGTGTCTGTTGTTGTGTGTGTATGTGTGTGCTTGGCGGTGGGGTCTGTGGTTGTGTGTGTATGCACTGCGGTGCTGTCTGTTGTTGTGTGTGTTTGCTCGGCGGTGGTGTCTGTCGTTGTTAGTGTGTGCTCGGTGGTGGTGTCTGTTGTTGTGTGTGTGTGCCCGGCAATGGTGTCTGTTGTTGTGTGTGTGTGTGCCCGGCGATGGTGTCTGTTGTTGTGTGTGTGTGCCCGGCGGTGTTGTTTGTTGTGTGTGTGTGCCCGACGGTGGTGTCTGTCGTTGTGTGTGTGTGTGTCTGGCGGTGGTGTCTGTTGTTGTGTGTGTGTGCCCGGCGGTGGTGTCTGTTGGTGTGTCTGTGTGCCCGGCGGTGGTGTCTGTTCTTGTATGTGTGTGTGCTCGGTGATGGTGTTTGTTATTGTGTGTGTGTGTGTGCCCGGCGGTGGTGTCTGTTGGTGTGTCTGTGTTCCCGGCGGTGGTGTCTGTTGTTGTGTGTGTGTGCTCGGTGATGGTGTCTGTTGTGTGTGTGTGTGCTCGGCGTTGGTGTCTGTTGTTGTTTGTGTGTGCTCGGCGGTGGTGTCTGTGGTTGTGTGTGTGTTCCCGGCTGTGGTGTCTGTCTTTGTATGTGAGTGCCCGGCGATGGTGTCTGTTATTGTGTGTGTGTGTGTGGGTTTTTGTGATCGGCGGTGGTGTCTTTTGTTGTGTGTGTGAGTGCCCGGCGATGGTGCCTGATGCTGGGTGTAAGTGCCCTGCTTTGGTGTCTGTCGTTGTGTGTGTGTGCTCGACGGTGGTGTCTGTGTTGGTGTGTGTGTGCCCGGCTGTGGTGTCTGTTGTTGTGTGTGTGTGCCCGGCGGTGGTATGTGTTGTTGTTTGTGTGTGCTCGGCGGTGATGTCTGTGGTTGTGTGTGTGTGCCTGGTGGTGGTGTCTGTCGTTGTGTGTGAGTGCCCAGCTGTTGTGTCTGTTGTTGTGTGTGTGTGCCCGGCGGTGGTGTCTGTTGTTGTGAGTGTGTGCTCATCGGTGGTGTCTGTGGTTGTGTGTGTGTGCGCGGCGGTGGTGTCTGTTGTTGTGAGTGTGTGCTCATCGGTGGTGTCTGTGGTTGTGTGTGTGTGCTCGGCGGTCGTGTCTGTTGTTGTGTGTGTTTTTCCGACGGTGGAGTCTGTGGTTGTGTGTGTGTGCCCGGCGGTGGTGTCTGTTGGTGTGTGTGTGTGCTCGGCGGTGGTGTCTGTGGTTGTGTGTGTTTTCCCGGCGGTGGTGTCTGTGGTTGTGTGTGTGTGCCCGGCGGTGGTGTCTGTGGTTGTGTGTGTATGCCCGGCTTTGGTGTCTGTTTTTGTGTGTGTGTGTGTACTCGGCGGTGGTGTCTGTGGTTGTGTGTGTGTGCCCGGCGGTGGTGTCTGTGGTTGTGTGTGTTTTCCCGGCGGTGGTGTTTGTGGTTGTGTGTGTGTGCCCGGCGGTGGTGTCTGTTTTTGTGTGTGTGTGCCCGGCGGTTGTGTCTGTGGTTGTGTGTGTGGCGGTGGTGTCTGGCGTTGAGTGTGTGTGCCCGGCGGTGGTGTCTGGCGTTGAGTGTGTGTGTGCCCGGCGGTGGTGTCTGGCGTTGAGTGTGTGTGCCCGGCGGTGGTGTCTGTCGTTGTGTGTGTGACCGTCGGTGGTGTGTGTGGTTGTGTGTGTTTGGGCGGCGGTGGTGTCTGTGGTTGTGTGTGTGTATGCCCGGCGGTGGTGTCTGTGGGTGTGTGTGTGCCCGGCGGTGGTGTCTGTGGTTGTGTGTGTGTGCCCGGCGGTGGTGTCTGTGGTTGTGTGTGTGTGCCCGGCGGTGGTGTCTGTGGTTGTGTGTGTATGCCCGGCGGTGGTGTCTGTGGTTGTGTGTGTGTGTGTGTGTGCCCGGCGGTAGTGTCTGTGGTTGTGTGTGTGTTCCCGGCGGTGGTGTCTGTTGATGTGTGTGTGTGCCCGGCGGTGGTGTCTGTGGTTGTGTGTGTATGCCCGGCGGTGGTGTCTGTGGTTGTGTGTGTATGCCCGGCGGTGGTGTCTGTTTGGGTGTGTGTGTGTGCCCGGCGGTGGTGTCTGTGGTTGTGTGTGTTTGCCCGGCGGTGGTGTCTGTGGGTGTGTGTGTATGCCCGGCGGTGGTGTCTGTGGTTGTGTGTGTGTATGCCCGGCGGTGGTGTCTGTGGTTGTGTGTGTATGCCCGGCGGTGGTGTCTGTGGTTGTGTGTGTATGCCCGGCGGTGGTGTCTGTGGTTGTGTGTGTATGCCCGGCGGTGGTGTCTGTGGTTGTGTGTGTATGCCCGGCGGTGGTGTCTGTGGTTGTGTGTGTATGCCCGGCGGTGGTGTCTGTGTTGTGTGTGTATGCCCGGTGGTGTCTGTGGTTGTGTGTGTGCCCGGCGGTGGTGTCTGTGGTTGTGTGTGTGCCTGGCGGTGGTGTCTTGGTGTCTGTGGTTGTTTGTGTATGCCCGGCGGTGGTGTCTGTGGTTGTGTGTGTGTATGCCCGGCGGTGGTGTCTGTGGTTGTGTGTGTGTATGGCCGGCTGTGGTGTCTGTGGGTGTGTGTGTGCCCGGCGGTGGTGTCTGTGGTTGTGTGTGTATGCCGGCGGTGGTGTCTGTGGTTGTGTGTGTGTGGTGGTGTCTGTGGTTGTGTGTGTGCCCGGCGGTGGTGTCTGTGGTTGTGTGTGTGCCCCGGTGGTGTCTGTGGTTGTGTGTGTATGCCCGGCGGGGGTGTCTGTGGTTGTGTGTGGCCGGCGGTGGTGTGTGTGGGTGTGTGTGTGTGTGCCCGGCGGTGGTGTCTGTGGTTGTGTGTGTGTATGCCCGGCGGTGGTGTCTGTGGTTGTGTGTGTGCCCGGCGGTGGTGTCTGTGGTTGTGTGTGTGCCTGCGGTGGTGTCTGTGGTTGTGTGTGTGTGCCAGCGGTGGTGTCTGTGGTTGTGTGTGTGCCCGGCGGTGGTGTCTGTGGTTGTGTGTGTATGCCCGGCGGTGGTGTCTGGTTGTGTGTGTGTGCCCTGCGGTGGTGTCTGTGGTTGTGTGTGTGTGCCCGGCGGTGGTGTCTGTGGTTGTGTGTGTGTATGCCCGGCGGTGGTGTCTGTGATTGTGTGTTTTCCCAGCGGTGGTGTCTGTGGTTGTGTGTGTATGCCCGGCGGTGGTGTCTGTGGTTGTGTGTGTATGCCCGGCGGTGGTGTCTGTGGTTGTGTGTGTATGCCCGGCGGTGGTGTCTGTGGTTGTGTGTGTATGCCCGGCGGTGGTGTCTGTGGTTGTGTGTGTATGCCCGGCGGTGGTGTCTGTGGTTGTGTGTGTGTATGCCCGGCGGTGGTGTCTGTGGTTGTGTGTGTGTATGCCCGGCGGTGGTGTCTGTGGGTGTTTGTGTATGCCGGGCGGTGGTGTGTGTGTGTGTGTGTATGCCCGGCGGTGGTGTCTGTGGTTGTGTGTGTATGCCCGGCGGTGGTGTCTGTGGTTGTGTGTGTATTCCCGGCGGTGGTGTCTGTGTTTGTGTGTGTGTGCCCGGCGGTGGTGTCTGTGGTTGTGTGTGTGTGCCCGGCGGTGGTGTCTGTGGCTGTGTGTGTATGCCCGGCGGTGGTGTCTGTGGTTGTGTGTGTGTATGCCCGGCGGTGGTGTCTGTGGCTGTATGCCCGGCGGCGGTGTCTGTGGTTGTGTGTGTATGCCCGGCGGTGGTGTCTGTGGCTGTATGTGTATGCCCGGCGGTGGTGTCTGTGGTTGTGTGTGTTTTCCCGGCGGTGGTGTCTGTGGTTGTGTGTGTGTGCCCGGCGGTGGTGTCTGTGGTTGTGTGTGTGTGCCCGGCGGTGGTGTCTGTGGTTGTGTGTGTGTGCCCGGTGGGGTCTGTGAGTGTGTGTGTGTGCCCGGCGGTGGTGTCTGTGATTGTGTGTGTGTGTGCCCGGCGGTGGTGTCTGTGGTTGTGTGTGTGTGCCCGGCGGTGGTGTCTGTGGTTGTGTGTGTTTGCCCGGCGGTGGTGTCTGTGATTGTGTGTGTGTGCCCGGCGGTGGTGTCTGTGGTTGTGTGTGTGTATGCCCGGCGGTGGTGTCTGTGGCTGTATGTGTATGCCCGGCGGCTGTGTCTGTGGTTGTGTGTGTGTATGCCTGGCGGTGGTGTCTGTGGCTGTATGTGTATGCCCGGCGGTGGTGTCTGTGGTTGTGTGTGTGTGCCCGGCGGTGGTGTCTGTGGTTGTGTGTGTGTGCCCGGCGGTGGTGTCTGTTGTTGTGTGTGTGTGCCCGGCGGTGGTGTCTGTTGTTGTGTGTGTGTGTGCCCGGCGGTGGTGTCTGTTTTTTTTTTTGTGTGTGTGTGTGTGCCCGGCGGTGGTGTCTGTGGTTGTGTGTGTGTGTGTGTGTGTGTGTGTGCCCGGCGGTGGTGTCTGTGGTTGTGTGTGTGTTCCCGGCGGTGGTGTCTGTCGTTGTGTGTTAGTGCCCTGAGAAGGTGTCTGTTGTTGTGTGTGTGTGCCCGGCGGTGGTGTCTGTTGTTGTGTGTGTGTGCCCGGCAATGGTGTCTGTTGTTGTGTGTGTGTGCCCGGCGGTGGTGTCTGTTGTTGTGTGTGTGTCTGTGCCCGGCGGTGGTGTCTGTCGTTGTGTGTGTGTGCCCGGCAATGATGTCTGTTGTTGTGTGTGTGTGCCCGGCGGTGGTGTCTGTTGTTGTGTGTGTGCCCGGCAATGGTGTCTGTTGTTGTGTGTGTGTGTGTGTGTGCCCGGCGGTGGTGTCTGTTGTTGTGTGTGTGTGTGCCCGGCAATGGTGTCTGTTGTTGTGTGTGTGTGTGCCCGGCGGTGGTGTCTGTTGTTGTGTGTGTGTGCCCGGCGGTGGTGTCTGTTGTTGTGTGTATGTGCCCATCGGTGGTGTCTGTTGTTGTGTGTGAGTGCCCGGCGGTGGTGTCTGTCGTTGTGTGTGTGTGCCCGGCAATGATGTCTGTTGCTGTGTGTGTGTGCTCGGCGGTGGTGTCTGTTTTTGTGTGTGTGTGCCCGGCGGTCGTGTCTGTTGTTGTGTGTGTGCTTGGCGGTGGTGTCTGTTGTTGTGTGTGTGTGTGTGCCCGGCGGTGGTGTCTGTTGTTGTGTGTGTGTGTGTGTGGGTGGCGGTGGTGTTGTTGTGTGTGTGTTCCCGGCGGTGGTGTCTGTTGTTGTGTGTGTGTGCCCGGCGGGGGTGTCTGTTGTTGTGTATGTGTGCCCAGCGGTTGTGTCTGTTGTTGTGTGTGTGTGCCCATCGGTGGTGTCTGTTGTAGTGTGTGAGTGCCCGGCGGTGGTGTCTGTTGTTGTGTGTGTGTGTGCTCCACGGTAGTGTTTGTTGCTGTGTGTGTGTGTGCCCAGCGGTGGTGTCTGTTGTTGTGTGTGTGTGCCCGGCAATGGTGTCTGTTGTTGTGTGTGAGCTTGGCGGTGGTGTCTGTTGTTGTGTGTATGTGCCCATCGGTGGTGTCTGTTGTTGTGTGTGAGTGCCCGGCGGTGGTGTCTGTCGTTGTGTGTTTGTGTGCTCCGCGGTGGTGTCTGTTGCTGTGTGTGTGTGTGCTCGGCGGTGGTGTCTGTTGTTGTGTGTGTGTGCCCGGCGGTCGTGTCTGTTGTTGTTTGTGTGTGCTTGACGGTGGTGTCTGTTGTTGTGTGTGTGTGCTTGGCGGTGGTGTCTGTTGTTGTGTGTGTGTGCTCGGCGGTGGTGTCTGTTGTTGTGTGTGTGTGTGTGTGCTTGGCGGTGGTGTCTGTTGTTGTGTGTGTGTTCCCGGCGGTGGTGTCTGTTGTTGTGTGTGTGTCTCTGCCCGGCGGTGGTGTCTGTCGTTGTGTGTGTGTGCCCGGCAATGATGTCTGTTGTTGTGTGTGTGTGTGCCCGGCGGTGGTGTCTGTTGTTGTGTGTGTGCCCGGCAATGGTGTCTGTTGTTGTGTGTGAGCTTGGCGGTGGTGTCTGTTGTGTGTGTGTGCCAGGCGGTGGTTTGTGTTGTGTGTGTGTGCCCGGCGGTGGTGTCTGTTGTGTGAGTGTGTGCCCAGCGGTGGTGTCTGTTGTTGTGTGTGTGTGCCCGGCGTTGGTGTCTGTTGTTGTGTGTGTGTGCTTGGCTGAGGTGTCTATTGTGTGTGTGTGACCGACGGTTGTGTCTGTTGTTGTGTGTGTGTGCCCGGCGTTGGTGTCTGTTTTGTGTGTGTGTGTGCCCGGCGGTGGTGTCTGTTGTTGTGTGTGTTCTTGGCGGTGGTGTCTGTTGTGTGTGTGTGCCAGGCGGTGGTGTGTGTTGTGTGTGTGTGCCCGGCGGTGGTGTCTGTTGTGTGAGTGTGTGCCCAGCGGTGGTGTCTGTCATGTGTGTGTGTGCCCGGCGATGGTGTCCGTTGTTGTGAGAGTGGACCCGGCGGTTGTGTGTGTCGTTATGTGTGTGTGCTTGGTGATGGTGTCTGTTGTTGTGTGTTTGTTCCCAGGCGGTGGTGTCTTTCGTTGTGTGTGTGCTCGACGGTGATTTTTTTTTTTTTTTTTACAACAAAGGAAGCAGCTCAAGCGCACACACACACACACACACACACACACACACACACACACACACACACACACACACACAAAAAAACAAAAAAAAACAAACAAAAAAAAAAACAAAAAAAAAAAAAAGGAGGAAGAAATACGAGAGGAGAGGTGTCCTGATACCCTCCTCTTGAAAGAGTGCAAGTCGTAGGCAGGAGGAAATACAGATGAAGGAAGATTGTTCCAGAGTTTACCAGCGTGAAGGATGAAAGAGTGGAGATGCTGGTTAACTCTTGCATAAGGGGTTTGGACAGTATAGGGATGAGTATGAGTAGAAAGTCGAGTGCAGCGGGGCCGCGGGAGGGGGGGAGGCATGCAGTTAGCAAGTTCAGAAGAGCAATCAGTGTGAAAATATTGATAGAAGATAGAAAGAGAGGCAACATTGCCGCGGAATTTAAGAGGTAGAAGAATATCAGTATGAGGAGGAGAGCTGATGAGACGAAGAGCCTTAGCCTCCACTCTGTCCAGAAGAGCTGTGTGAGTGGAGCCCCCCCACACATGAGATGCATACTCCATAAATGTGCCTGGAGGTGGTGTCTGTTGTTGTGTGTGTGTGCCCGGCGGTGGTGTCTGTCGTTGTTTGTGTGCTATAATAACTCTAATAAATCTAATAACTGCACTAGTCTGATCCTGTAGGAAGGTGAAGGTGTAAGAATATGGGACTCTCTGGCTTAGTGCTTGGGAATCAGTAGGTGTCATGTGCTGCAGAGAGGCTTGGAGGTGTTATAATTATGATAGGTAAATATTGGACTGCACTAATCTGACCCTATAGGAAGGTGGCACTCTCTGGCTCAATGCTTGGGAATCAGAAGGTGTCATCTGCTGCAGAGATGCTTGGAGGTGTTATAACTATGCCAGTAAAAGGCTGGACTGCACTAATCTGACCCTGTAAGAAGGTGGCACTCTCAAGGTTAGTTCTAGGGAATCAGAAGGTGTCATGTGCTGCAGATAGGCTCGGAGGTGTTATAACCATGCTAGTGATAAGCTGGACTGCACAAATCTGACCCTGTAGGAAGGTGAAGGTGGAGGAAGGTGGCACTCTCAAGCTCAATGCTCGGGAATCGGAAGGTGTCATGTGCTGCAGAGTGGCTTGAAGGTGCTTTACCTATGCTCATGAATACTGGCCTGCACTAATCTGACCCTTTAGGAAGATGGCATTCCCTGATTCAGTGCCAGGGAATTAGAATGTGTCATGTGCTGCAGAGAGGTGTGAAGGTGTTATAACTATGCTAGTGAAAGGCTGGACTGCTCTACTCTGACTATGTAGGGAGGTTGCACTCTCTGGTTCAGTGCTAGGGAATCAAAAGGTGTCATGTGCTGCAGACAGACTTGGATGTGTTATGACTATGCTAGTGATATACTGGACTTCACTAATCTGACCCTGTATAAAGTTGGCACTCTCTGGCTCAGTGCTAGAGAGTCAGAAGGTGTCATGTGCTGCAGAGAGGCTAGGAGTTGTTATAACTATGCTAGTGAAAGACTGGACTGCACTAATCTGACCCTGTAGGATGGTGAAGGTGTCGGAAGGTGGCACTCTCTGGCTCAGTGCAAGGGAATCAGAAGGTGTCATGTGCTGCAGAGAGGCTTTGAGGTTTTATAAGTATACGAGTGAAGGCCGCAGGAAGGTGGCATTCTCTGTCTTAGTGCAATGGAATCAAGTCTCATGTGCTGCAGAGAGGTTTGGAGGTGTTATAACTTTGTTAGTGAAAGGCTGGACTGCACTAATCTTACCCTGTAGAGAGGTGAAGGTGTAAGGAGGTGGCACGCTCTGGCTCAGTGCTAAGGAATCATAAGGTGTCATGTGCTGCAGATAGGCTTGGAGGTGTTATAACTATGATAGGTAAATATAAGACTGCACTAATCTGACCCTATTGGAAGGTGAAGGTTTAGGAAGGTGGCACTCTCTGGCTCTGTGCTAGGGAATCAGGTGTCATGTACTGCAGAGAGGCTTGGATGTATTATAACTATGCTAGTGGAATGCTGGACTACACTAATCTGACCCTGTAGGAATGTGAAGGTGTAGGAAGGTGGCATTCTCTGGCTCTGTGCTAGGGAATCAGATGTCATGTGCTGCAGAGAGGCTTGGAGGTGTCATAACTATGCTAGTGAAAGGCTGGACTGCACTAATATGACCCTGTAGGAAAATGAAGGTGTAGGAAGGTGGCACTCTGTTGCTCAGTGCTAAGGAATATATAGTGGCATGTGCTGCAGAGAGGCTTGGAGGTGTTATAACTATGCTAGTGAAAGGCTTGATTGCATTAATCTGACCTGTGGGAAGTTGAAGTTGTTGAAAGGTGGTACTGTCAGGCTTTCGATTTTTTCATTTTTAGACCTGAACATGACACAGGTCATCCATGAATGTCTGAGAAGTGATTCTTTGAAAAATAGCGGTATATGTTTCAAATATCTCCTTTACTGCTACTTCCTATAGGTGATGATTTTCGTCCCTTTTAATAGCTATTCTTTAGTTCACTTTAGTGTCTTGAGGGGCCAAAGACTACCCACATGCTGTCTTCATCATTGCCCATCAACCAGACTCCAGCGAATCTCTCTAAAGAGATCAAGTGAAGCTCTGGGAGGCGGAGGGGGAGGGGATTGGTCAAGTAAGATTGCGGCAATATAAAACAGTTGCCTGCGTCACCAACTGGCTGGAACCAACCAAATGGTAAAGATGGGGCATACGCTCCACCTGAGCGTGGCCGCAATGCTTATCACCGTAACAATGGACATTGAGCTATTTGAGGGAGGAGTCCATCACCACGTGACACTGGGTCAGAGTGAAATCCAGGTTACCAAAGTTTACCTTCACCAGGTTTGCCCAGGTACCCATTTATCGACCAGCCCGCAAGAGAAGATGAGCAGCTGGGTGAGCTCCATGCTGACTGCCCAGGTTTGGATTCAAACTCACTCTCAGGCTCAGTGCTAGGAAATCAGAAGGTGCCATGTGCTGCAGAGTGGGTTGGAGGTGTTATAACTATGCTATTGAAAGGCTTGACTGCACTAATCTGACCCTGTAGGAAGGAGAAGCTTTAGGAAGGTGGCACTCTCAGGATCAGTGCTAGGGAATCAGGAGGTGGCATATGCTGCAGAGAGGTTTGGAGGTGTTATAGCTATGATAGTGAAAGACTGGACTGCACTAATCAGACCCTGTAGGAAGGTGAAGGTGTAGGAAGGTGGAACTCTCTGGCTCAGTGCTAAGGAAACGGAGGGTGTCATGTGCTGCACAGAGGCTTAGAAGTGTTATAACTATGTCAGCGAAAGGCTGGACTACACTAATCTGACGCTGTAGGTATGTTAACGTGTAGGAAGGTGGCATTTTATGTCTCAGTCCTAGGGAATCAGAAGGTGTCATGTGCTGCAGAGTGGCTTGGAGGTGTTATAACTATGCTAGTGGAAGGCTGGACTGCACTATTCTGACCCTGTAGGAAGGTGACATTATCTGTCTCAGTGCTAGGGAATCAGAAGGTGTCATGTGCTGCAGAGAGGCTTGGAGGTGTTACAAATATGCTAGTGAAGGCTCGACTGCACTATTTTGACCCTGTAGGAAGGTATCACTCCCTGGCTCAGTGCTAGGGAATCAGAAGGTGTCATGTACTGCAGAGAAGCATCGAGGTGTTATAACTATGCTAGTGAAATGCTGGACTGACTAATCTGACCCAGTAGGAAGGTGAGGTGTAAGGTGGTGGCACTCTCAAGCCTTGTGCTTGGGAATTATGCGATGTCATGTGCTGCAGAGAGCCTTAAAGTTGTTATAATTATGCTGGACTACACTAATCTGGCTCTCTAGGTAGGTGGCACCCTCTGTCTCAGTTTTAGGGAGTTAGAAGGTGTCTTGTGCTGCAGAGAGGCTTGGAGGTGTTATTACTATGTTAGTGAAAGGCTGGACTGCATTAATCTGACCCTGTAGGAAAGTGTCACTCTAAGGCTCAGTGCTAGGGAATCAGAAGGTGTCATGAGCTGTAGAGAGGCTTGGAGGTGTTATATCCATGCTAGTGAAAGGCTGGATTGCACTAGTCTGACCCTGGAGGAAGGTGAAGGTGTAGGAAGGTGGCACTCACAAGCTCAGTGCAAGGGAATCAGAAGGTGTCATGTGCTGCAGAGAGGCGTGGAGATGTTTTAACTATGCTAGTAAAAGGCTGAATTGCACTAATCTGTCCATGTGGAAAGGTGAAGATGTAGGAAGGTGGCACTCTCAAGCTCTGTGCTTGGGAATCAAAAGGTGCCATTTGCTGCAGAGAGGCTTGGTGGTGTTATAACTAAACTAGTGAAAGGCAGAACTGCACTACTCTGACCCTGTAAGAAGGTGAAGGTGTAGTAAGGTGGCACTCTCAAGCTTTATGGTAGGGAATCAGAAGGAGTCATATGCTGTAGAGAGGCTTGGGGGTGTTATAAATATGCTAGTGAAAGGCTGGATTGCACTAATCTGGCCCTGTAGGACGGTGCAACAGTAGGAAAGTGCCACTCTCTGGCTCATTGCAAGGAAATCCGGTGTCATGACCTGCAGAGAGCATTTAAGTTGTTATAACTATGCTAGTGAAAGGCTGGACTACACTCATATGGCACTGTAGGTAGGTGGCACTCTCTGGCTCAGTGCTAAGGAATCAGAAGGTGTCACGTGCTGCAGAGAGTATTGGAGGTGTTACACCTATGCTAGTGAAAGGCTGGACTGCACAAATCTAACTCTGTAGGAAGGAGAAGGTTGAGGAAGGTGGCACTCTCAGGCTCAGTGCTAGGGAATTAGAAGGTGTCATATGCTGCTGAGAGGCTTGGAGGTGTTATAACTATGCTAATGAAAGGCTCGACTACACTAATCTGACCCTTTTGGAAAGTGACACTCTCTGGCTCTGTGCTAGGGAGTCAGAAGGTGTCATGTGCTGCAGAGAGGCTTGGATGTGTTATAACTATGCTAGTGAAAGGATGTACAGCACTTATCTGACCCAATAGGAAGGTGGCACTCTCAAGCTCTGTGCTAGGGAATCAGAAGGTGGCATGTGCTACAGAGAGGCTTGGAGGTGTTATAACTATGCATGTGAGAGGCTGGATTGATCTAATCTAATTTGTCCCTGAAGGAAGGTGAAGGTGTAGGAAGATGGCACTCTCTGGCTCAGTGCTAGGGAATCAGAAGGTCGTATGTGGTTCAGAGAGGCTTGGAGGTGTTTTAACTATTCTAGTGAAAGGCTCTACTCCACTAATCTGACCCTGTAGGCAGGGGACACTTTCTGGCTCAGTGCTTAGGAAGCAGAAGCTGCCATGTGCTGCATACAGGTTTGTAGGTGTTATAACTATGCTTATGAAAAGCTGAACTGCACTAATATGACAGTGTGGGAAGGTGAAAGTGTAGGATGGTGGCACTCTCAAGCTCTGTGCTAGGGAATCAGAAGGTGTCATGTGCTGCAGAGAGGCTTGGATGTGTTATAACTATGCTAGTGAAAGGATGTACAGCACTAATCTGACCCAATAGGAAGGTGGCACTCTCAAGCGCTGTGCAAAGTAATCAGAAGGTGGCATGTGCTGCAGAGAGGCTTGGCGGTGTTATTACTATGGTAGTGAAAGGCTGGACTGCACTACTTTGACACTGTAGGAGGGTTAAGGTGTAGGAAGGTGGCTCTGGCTTGGAGCTAGGGAATCAGAAGGTGACATGTGCCGCACAGAGGCTTCGAGGTGTTATAACTATGCTAGTGAAAGGCTGGACTGCACTAATCTGACCCTGTAGGAAAGTGACTCTGTAGGAAGGTGGCAATCTCGAACTCTTTGCTAGGGAATCAGGTGTCATATGATGCAGAGAGGCATGGGGTTGTTATAACTATGCTAGCGAAAGGCTGTACTGCACTAATCTGAGCCTGTAGGAAGGTGGCACTCTCAAGCTCAGTGCCAGGGAATTAGATGTCATGTGCTGCAGAGTGGCGTGGAGGTGTTATAACTATGCTACTGAAAGGCTGGACTGCACTAATCTGACCCTGAAGAAAGGTGAAGGCGTAGGAAGGTGGTACTCTCTGCCTTAGTGCTAGGGAGTCAGAAGGAGATATGTGCTGCAGAGTCTTGTAGGTGTTATAACTAAGCTAGTGAAAGGCTGGAGTGCACTAATCTGACCCTGTAAAAAGGTAAAGGTGTAGGAATGTGGCACTCTCAAGGTCTGTGGCAGGGAATCAGAAGGTGTCATGTGCTGCAGAGCGGCTTGGAGGTGTTATAACTATTTTTTTACAACAAATAAGACAGCTCAAGGGCACAATAAAAAGTAAACAATAATTAAAAAAGCCCGCTACTCGCTGCTCACAAAAAGAATCCAAAGAGGTGGCCGAAAGAGAGGTCAATTTCGGGAGGAGAGGTTTTCAAGTCGTAGGTAGGAGGACATACATAAGAAGTAGGATTGTCCCAGAGTTTACCCGCGTGAGAGATGAAAGAGTGATTATGCTGGTTAACTCTTGCATAAGGGGTTTGGACAGTATAGGGATGACCATGAGTAGAAAGTCGGATGCTGCGGGGCCGCGGGATAGGGGGAGGAATGGAGTTAGCAAGTTCAGAAGAGCAGTCATCCTGAAAATATCGATAGAAGATAGAACTTCAAACTAATGCTAATTATGAACTTTACATTTCTGCCCGAAATCGTGCCAAATCTATTCTCCGACTAACCAAAAATTCTTTCATTAATAGAAAATGTCAAAACCTTGCTTTCTCTAACTCTTCCCGTGACTTCTGGCATCTAGCCAAAAACATCTCCTCCAACGTCACTTCTTCATCTTTCCCTCCACTCCTCAGTCCTGACGGCAACACTGCCGTCTCATCTATCTCTAAGGCTGAACTCTTCTCTCAAACTTTTTCTAAAAACTCCACTCTGGACGATTCTGGGCATATTCCTCCTACTCATCCCCCCTCTGACTCCTTTATGCCTGTTATAAAGATTCTTCAAAATGATGTTTTCTATGCCCTCTCTGGCCTCAATCCTCAGAAGGCTTATGGACCTGATGGAGTGCCTCCTATTGTCCTTAAAAACTGTGCCTCCGTGCTGTCACCCTGCCTGGTCAAACTCTTTCGCCTCTGCCTGTCAACATCTACCTTTCCTTCTTGCTGGAAGTATGCCTTCATACAGCCTGTACCTAAGAAGGGTGACCGCTCAAATCCCTCAAACTACCGTCCTATTGCTTTACTTTCTTGTCTATCTAAAGCTTTTGAATCAATCCTTAACCGGAAGATTCAAAAGCACCTTTCCACTTCTGACCTTCTATCTGATCGCCAGTATGGGTTCCGCAAGGGGCGTTCTACTGGTGATCTCCTAGCCTTCTTAACTGACTCTTGGTCATCCTCTCTTAGCCGTTTCGGTGAAACTTTTGCTATTGCGCTGGACATATCAAAAGCTTTTGATAGGGTCTGGCATCCAAAACTACCCTCCTACGGTTTCTATCCTTCTCTCTGTACCTTTATCTCCAGTTTCCTTTCTGACCGTTCTATTTCTGCCGTGGTAGACGGTCACTGTTCTTCTCCTAAATCTATTAACAGTGGTGTCCCACAGGGTTCTGTCCTATCTCCCACTCTTTTTCTGTTGTTCATTGATGATCTTCTTTCCAAAACGAACTGTCCTATCCATTCCTACGCCGATGATTCCACTCTGCATTATTCAACTTCTTTTAATAGAAGACCCACCCTTCAGGAACTTAACGACTCAAGGCTGGAGACTGCAGAACAACAGCCTCAGCCCTTACTATTATTTCCGATTGGGGCAAGAAGAACCTGGTGTCCTTCAACGCCTCAAAAACACAGTTTCTCCACCTATCCACTCGACACAATCTTCCAAACAACTATCCCATATTCTTTGACAACACCCAGCTATCACCTTCCTCAACACTAAACATTCTCAGTCTATCCTTAACTCAAAATCTCAACTGGAAACTTCATATCTCATCTCTTACTAAATCAGCTTCCTCGAGGCTGGGCGTTTTGTACCTTCTCCGCCAGTTCTTCTCCCCTGCACAGTTGCTGTCCATATACAAGGGCCTTGTCCGCCCTCGTATGGAGTATGCATCTCATGTGTGGGGGGGCTCCACTCACACAGCTCTTCTGGACAGAGTGGAGGCTAAGGCTCTTCGTCTCATCAGCTCTCCTCCTCATACTGATAGTCTTCTACCTCTTAAATTCCGCCGCAATGTTGCCTCTCTTTCTATCTTCTATCGATATTTCCACGCTGACTGCTCTTCTGAACTTGCTAACTGCATGCCTGCCCCCCCTCCCGCGGCCCGCTGCACTCGACTTTCTACTCTAGCTCATCCCTATACTGTCCAAACCCCTTATGCAAGAGTTAACCAGCATCTTCACTCTTTCATCCCTCACGCTGGTAAACTCTGGAACAATCTTCCTTCATCTGTATTTCCTCCTGCCTACGACTTAAACTCTTTCAAGAGGAGGGTATCAGGACACCTCTCCTCCCAAAACTGACCTATCTTTCGGCCACCTCTTTGGATTCTTTTTAGGAGCAGTGAGTAGCGGCTTTTTTTTTCATTAATGTTTGCTTTTTGTGTGCCCTTGAACTGTCTCCTTTGCTGTAAAAAAAAAAAAAAAAAAAAAAAAAAGAGAGGCAACATTGCGGCGGAAATTAAGAGGTAGAAGACTATCAGTATGAGGAGGAGAGCTGATGAGACGAAGAGCCTTAGACTCCACTCTATCCATGAGAGCTGTGTGAGTAGAGCCCCCCCACACATGAGGTGCCTACTTCATACGAAGGCGGACAATGCCACTGTATATGGATAGCAAGTGTGCGGGGGAGAATAACTGACGGAGACGATACAGAACGCCACACTTTGAGGAAGCTGATTTAGTGAGAGACGAGATGTGAAGTTTTCAGTTAAGATTTTGAGTTAAGGATAGACCGAGGATGTTTAGTGTTGAAGACGGTGACAGCTGAGTGTTGTCGAATAATCGGGGGTAAGGGTGTTTGGAAGATTGCCTCGAGTTGATAGGTGGATAAATTGTGTTTTTGATGCATTATAGAGGCGATGGCTGAACGGATAGCGAGACGGCCCCGCGTTTTGGAAGACACGAGTTCAATCCCCGACTGATGCCACCAAGCTGGGATTTTTCAGCCGCCGCCGAGTGGCTTAAAACTACCCACATGCTGTCCAGAAGACCACCTATCAACCCGGACTCCAGATTCTAGGATTAAAGATGAGCTCCGGGAGGGCAGCATGAGCCAATGCAAGATGGCGATACTATAAACACTCGCTTGTGCCAGAACGGGCTGGGCCGACCATCAGGATCCACTGGGAAGAAGCCTTGGACGGACCATCAGGATCCAGCAGGAAGAAGCCTACCGGCACAATAGGCCGCGACGTAAAAAAAAAAAAAAGTGCACAAGGTTCCTTTTACCCCACTCGGAAATGTTAGTAAGGTCTGAGGTTAAGCTTTCTGCAGCCTCCAGCTTGGAGTCATGTAATTCCTGTTAAGAGAGTCTTCTATTGAAAGAAGTTGAATTATGCAGAGTGGAGTCATCAGCGTATGAGTGGATAGGACAGCTTGTTTTGGAAAGAAGATCATTGAAGAATAACAGGAAGAGAGTGGGTGATAGGACAGAGCCCTGTGGAACACCAATGTTAATAAGTTCCTGAGAAGAACAGTGACCGTCTACCACCGCAGAGATAGAACGGCCGGAAAGTAGACTGGAGATAAAGGAACAGAGAGAAAGATAGAATCCGAAAGAAGTCAGTTTAGAATGCAAAGACTTGTGCAGGACTCTATCGAATGCTTTCGATACGTCTAGCGCAACATAGAAAGTTTCACCGAGACGGCTAAGAAAAGATGACCAAGAATCAGTTAAGAGAGCAAGAAGATCGCCAGTAGAACGCCCCATGTGGAACCCATACTGGCGGTCAGATAGAAGGTTAAAAGTGGAAAGGTGCTTTTGAATCTTCCGGTTAAGGATTGATTCAAAAGCTTTAGATAGACAGGAAAGTAAAGCTATAGGGCGGTAGTTTGAGGGAATGGAACGGTCACCCTTCCTAGGCACAGGGTGTGAGAAGGCGTACTTCCAGCAGGAAGGAAAGGTAGATGTTGATAGGCAGAGGCGAAACAGTTTGACCAGGCAGGGCATCAGCACGGGAGTACTGTTTTTAAGGACAATAGGAGGCACTCTATCAGGTCCATAAGCCTTCTGAGAGTTGAGGTCAGAGGGCATAGAAAACATCATTCCTAAGAATCCTAATAACAGGCATAAGGGAATAGGAGGGGGGATGAGTAAGAGGAATATGTCCAAGATCACCCGGAGTGGAGTTGTTACAGAAAGTTTGAGCGAAGGGTTCAGCCTTAGTGAAAGAAGAGACGGCAGTGCTGCCGTCTGGGTTAAGAGGAGGCGGGAGAGAGGAGGAATTGAAATTGGAGCAAGGCGTTGACATTTGCTATGGATAAAGGAGTTTTTGGTGAGTCGAAGAATAGCTGCCTCTCTATCTTTGACAGCACGAGAACAAGCGTGATTAAACCAAGCATGAGGAGTAGAGAAAGTACGTGGAATGTATGACTCCATTCCTGAGACAATCACCTCTATGATGCGCTGGGCCCACACAGAGGGGTCTCTATCCTGGAAGCATTAATCATTCAACGAGAAATCGGAAAAGTACATCCTCAGGTCGTCCCACAGTGCTGAAGCAAAATGCCAGAAGCATCGCCTCTTCGGTGGGTCCAGAGGGTGTACTGGAGCGATATGAGCCCAACGGAGAGAACAGTTTGACAGCGTGAGCAGACGGGTTAGATATTAGAAAGAGGTCTAGTATGTTTGGCCGGTCTCCAAGGCGGTCGGGAATATGGTAGTGAAATGCTGGACTGCACTAATCTGACCATGTAGAACGGAGAAGGTGTAGGAAGGTGGGACTCTATGGTTCAGTGCAGGGGAATCAGAAGGTGTCTTGTGCTGCAGAGTGACATGGAAGTGTTATAACTATACTAGTGAAAGGCTGGACTGAACTAATCTGACTCAGTAGGAAGGTGAAGGTGTAGGAAGATGGCACTTTCAAGCTCAGTGCTAGGGAATCAAAAGGTGCCATGTGCTGCAGATAGGATTGGAGGAGTTAAAACTATGCTAGTGAAAGGCTGGACTGCTCTAATCTGACCCTGTAGGAAGGTGAAGGTGTAGGAAGGTGGCACTATCAATCTCAGTGATAGGGAATCAGAAGGTGTCATGTGCTGAAGAGAGGTTTGGGGTTGTTGTAACTATGCGAGTGAAAGGCTGGACTGCACTAATCTGACCCTGTAGGAAAGTGGCACTCTCAAGCTCAGTGCTAGGGAATCTGGTGTCATGTGCTGCAGAGAGGCTTGGAGGTGTTATAACTACGCTAGTGAAATGCTGGACTGCACTCATCTGACACTGTAGGAAGGTGGCACTCTCTGCCTTAGTGCTAGGGAGACAGGCAGACAGGCTTGGAGGTGTTATACCTATGTAGTGAAAGGCTGGACTGCACTAATCTGACCCTGTAGGAAGGTAAAGGTGTAGGAATGTGACACTATCAAGCTTTGTGGTAGGGAATCAGAGGTGGCACTCTTTGGCTCAGTGCTAGGGAAACTGAAGGAGTCATGTGCTGCAGAGAGGCTTATAGGTGTTATAGTTATGTTAGTGATGGCTCGACTGCACTATTCTGAGCCTGTAGGTAGGTGGTACTCACTCTTTCAGTGCTAGGGAAACAGAAGGTGTCATGTGCTGCAGAGAGGCTTGGAGGTGTTATAACTATTCTAGAGAAAAGCTTGACGGCACTATTCTATTCCAGTAGGAAGGTGGCACTCTCTGGCTCTGTGCTAGGGAATCAGAAAGTGTCACTTGCTGCAGAGAGGTTTGGTGGTTTTACAACTATTCTAGTGGAAGGCTAGACTGCACTAATCTGACCTGTGGAAGATGAAGATGTAGGAAGGTGACACTCACTGGCTGAGTACTAAGGAATCAGAAAGTGTCATGTGCTGCAGAGAGGCTTGGAGGTGTTATTACTATGTTAGTGAAAGGCTGGACTGCATTAATCTGACCCTGTAGGAAAGTGTCACTCTAAGGCTCAGTGCTAGGGAATCAGAAGGTGTCATGAGCTGTAGAGAGGCTTGGAGGTGTTATAACTATGCTAGTGAAAGGTTGGACTGCACAAATCTGACCCTGTAGGAAGGTGAATGTGTAGAAAGGTGGCACTCTCAAGCTCAGTGCTTGGGAATCACAATTTGTCATGTGCTGCAGAGAGGCTTGGAGGTGTTATAACAATGATAGAGAAATGCTGGATTGCACTGGACTGACCCTGTAGGAAGGTGAATGTGTAGGAAGGTGGCACTCTCAAGCTCAGTGCTTGGGAATCAGAAGGTGCCATGTGCTGCAGAGAGGCTTTGAGGTATTATAATAATTATAGAGAAATGCTGGATTGCACTAATGTGACCCTTTAGGAAGGAGAAGGTGTATAAAGGTGAAACTCTCAAGCTCAGTGCTAGTTAATCAGGTGGCAGGTGCTACAGAGAGGCTTGGAGTTGTTATAAATATGCTAGTGAAAGCTAGCTAGCATTAATTTGACATTGTATGAAGGTGGCACTCTCTGGCTCAGTGCTAGGGAATCAAAAGGTGTCATGTGCTGCAGAGAGGCTTGGAGGTGTTATAATTATGATAGTGAACGACTGGACTGCACTAATCTCGCCCTCTAGGAAGGTGAAGTTGTAGGAAGCTGGCACTCTCTGCCTCAGTGCTAGGGAATCACAAGGTGTCATTTGCTAGAGAGAGGCTTGGATGTGTTATAACTATGCTAGTATAAGCTGGACTGCACTAATCTGACCAGGTACGAAGGTGATTGTGTAGGAAGGTGGCACTCTTTGGCTCAGGGCTAGTGAATCAAAAGGTGTCATGTGGTGTAGAGAGGCTCCGAGGTGTTATAACTATGCTAGCGAAAGGCTGGACTGCACTAATCTGACCCTGGAGGAAGGTGAAGGTGCAGGAAGGTGGCACTCTCTGGCTCAGTACTAAGGAAACAAAAGGTGTCATGTGCTGCAGAGAGGCTTAGAGGTGTTATAACTATGTTAGTGAGAGGCTTGACCACACTAATCTGTCACTGAAGTAATGTGAAGGTTTAGGAAGGTGGCACTCTCAAGCACAGTACTATGGAATCAGGTGTCATGTGCTGCAGAAAGGCTTGGAGGTGTTATAACTATTATAGTGAAAGGCAAGACTGCATTAATCTCACCATGTAGGAAGGTGAAAGTGTAGGAAGGTGTCACTCTCTGGCTCAGTTTTATGGAATCAGAAGGTGACATGTGGTGCAGAGAGGCTTGAAGGTGTTATAACTATGCTAGTGAAAGGGTGGACTGCACTTATCTGACCCTGTACGAAGGTTGCACTCTCTGGGTTAGTGCTAGGGAATCAAAAGTTGTCATGTACTGCAGAAAGGCTTGGAGGTGTTATAACTATGGTAATGAAAATCTAGACTGCACTAACCTGACCCTATACGAAGATAGCACTCTCTGGCTCAGTGCTAGGGAATCAAAAGGTGTCATGTGCTGCTGAAAGGCTTGGAGGCGTTATAACTATACTACTGAAAGGCTGGACTGCACTAATCTGACCCTGTAGGAAGGTGAAGGTGTAGGAAGGTGGCACTTTCAAACTCAGTGGTCGGGCATCCGATGGTGTCAAGTGTTGCAGAGGGGTTTTGGAGGTGTTATAATTATGTTGGTGAAGGCTGGACTCCACCAATCTGATCCTGAAGGAAGGTCACAGTGTCGGAAGGTGGCACTCTGAAGCTCTGTGCTAGGAAATCAGAAGGTGTCATGTGCTACATAGAGGCTTGGAGGTGTCATAACTATGTTAATGAATGGCTGCACTTCACTTATCTGACCCTGTAGGAAAGTAAAGGTGTAGGAAGGTGGCACTCTCTGGCTCAGTGCTAGGGAATCAGGTGTCATGTGCTGCAGAGAGGCTTGGAGGTGCTATAATTATTTTTTTTGTTTACGTCGCGGCCTATTGCTCCGGTAGGCTATTCCCAGTGGGGGCTGATGGTCGGCCCAGGTCATTCTGGCGCAGGCGAGTGTTTATAGTTGCACTATCTTGTGTTGACTGATGCTGTCCAACGGAACTCATCTTTGATCCTCCCTTTGGAGAGGTTATCTAGAGCCCTGGTTGATAGGTGGTCGTCAGGCCAGTCTGTGTGTAGTCTTAAGCCACTCGGCGGTGACTGAAAATCCTCAGCTGTGCGGCGGCTAGGATTCAGGCCCACGTCCATCCTGGAGCTCTTGAACGCTGGGCCGTAAGGCTATCCTTTCAGTTACCGCCTCCCAGTGCTAGTGAAATGCTGGACTTCATTTATCTGTCACTGTAGGAATATTAAGGTGTAGGAATGTGGCACTCTATGGGTCTGTGCTAGGGAGTCAGAAGGTGTCGTGAGCTGCAGAGAGGTCTGGAGTTGTTATAACCATGATAGTGAAAGGGTGGACTCCACTAATCTGACCCTGTAGGAAGGTGAAGGTGTAGGAAGGTGGAACTCTCAAGCTCTGTGCTAGGGAATCATAAGGTGCCATGTGCTGCAGAGAGGCTTCGAGTTGTTATAACTATGCTAGTGAAAGAATGAACAGCACTAATTTGACATTGAATGAAGGTGGCACTCACTGGCTCAGTGCTAGAGACTGTGTCTTGTGCTGCAGAGACCCTTGGAGGTGTTATAACAATGATAGTGAAATGCTGGATTGCACTAGTCTGACCCTGTAGGAGAATGGCACTATCAGGCTCAGTGCTAGTGAATAAGAAGGCGCCATGTGCTGAAGAGAGGCTTGGAGGTGTTATAACTATGCTAATGAAAGGCTGGACTGCACTAATCTGACCTGTAGGAGGTGGCACTCTCAAGCTCAGTATTAGAGAATGAGGTGTCATATGCAGCAGAGAGGATTGGAGGTATTATATAAATGCTAGTGAAAGGATGGACTGCACTAATCTGACCATGTAGGAAGGTGGAGATGTAGGAAGGTGGCACTCTCTGGCTGAGTGCAAGGGAATCAGAAGGAGTCATGTGCGGATATATGCGTGGAGTTGCTATAACAATGCTAGTGAAAGGTTGGACTGCACTAATCTGACCCTGTAGGAAAACGGAGGTGTAGGAAGGTGGCACTCTCTGGCTCAGTGCTAGGGAATCAAAATGTGTCGTGTGCTGCAGAGAGGCTTAGAGGTGTAATAAATATGATAGTGAAAGGCTGGACTGCACTAATCTGACCTGTAGGAAGGTGAAGGTATCATGTGCTGCAGAGAGTCTTGGAGGTGTTGCAACTTTGCTAGTGAAAGGCTGAATTGCAATAATCTGACACTTTAGGAAGGAAAAGGTGTAAGAAGATGGCACTCTCAAGCTCAGTGCTAGGGAATCAGAAGGTGTCATGTGCTGCAGAAAGGCTTGGAGCTTTTATAACCATGCCAGTGAGAGGCTGGACTGCACTAGTCTGACCCTGTAGGAAGGTGAAGGTTTAGGAAGGTGGCACTTTCTGGCTCAGTGTTAGGGAATCATAAGGTGTCATGTGCTGTAGAGAGCCTTAGAGGTGTTATAACTATGATAGTGAAAGGCTGGACTGCACTAATCTGACCCTGTAGAAAGGTGAAGGGATAGGAAGGTGGCACTCTCTGGCTCTGTGTTTGGGAATCAGAAAGTGCCATGTGCTACAGAGCGGCTTGGGGATGTTATAAATATGCCTGTGAAATGCTGGGCTCCACTATTCTGACTATGTAGGAAGGTGAAGGTGTAGGAGGGCGGCACTCTCTGCCTCAGTCCTAGGGAATCAGAAGGTGTCATGTGCTGCAGAGAGGCTTGGAGGTGTTATAACTATGCCAGTGAACGGCTTGACTGCACTAATTTGACCCTGTAGGAGGGTGGCACACTCTGTCTCAGTTCTAGGGAATCAGAAGGTGTCATGTGCTGCAGAGAGACTTGGAAGTGTTATAACTATACTAGTGAGAGGCTGGACTTCACTAATCTGGCCCTCTAGGAAAATGAATGTGTAGGAAGGTGGTACTCTCAAGCTCAGTGCTGGGGAATCAGAAGGTGTCATGTGCTGCAGAGAGGCTTGGAGGTGTAACAAAAATGATAATGAAATGCTGGATTGCACTAATCTGACCCTGTAGGAGCGTGGCACTCTCTGGCTAAGTGCTAGTGAATCAGAAGGTGCCATGTGCTGATGAGAGGCTTGGAGGTGTTATAACTATGTTAGTGAGATGCTGGTGTTGAGGAGTGAATGACACACACGAGGGAGCTGGGGTTGCGATGCATTCTATAAAGAGGCCAGACAGGGAATGTCCGATCCTCGAGCCTTGGCTGTACATGTATCCTCGGATTGCTGTTCCGAAGCGCTGCTCAGTGCTTCGGGGCCGCTGAAGGGTAATGGCTCTACAACACCTCACCCTCCTACTAAAGTTTTATCTTATCCCCCAAATATCCACCACCATCTCCAGTCACCAAAGCTCCCCTTTACTGCCGTCACCATTTACATAGTTGCTTGATATCTGCCAGGCGGCTTCCTTTGTCGTGCCGATCGTCGCCTCGTCTCGGCATAAGTTACCTTTTTCCCCGGGTGTCTCTCCTGTTGATCCCTCCGGCTGGCGCGTTTGTCCTGCCCCTGTCGGCGGCTCTGCTGCCGCCTCTCCCGGTTTAGTTGACGCCCTCCCCTCTGTTCCCGGTCGTGGTTATCTGGATTGTCTTCTGTTTACTTGCTGGGGATGGTGTATATTCGCCGCTGCCCCGCTGCGTGCCTCCGTGTCCCTATCGTCCCCTCGCCGCTCAGCCGTCTCCCCTTGGGCAGCTGGGGTGTCTACGTCCGTGGCCTGCTTGTTACCTCTTTGGGACACTTGGTCGTCACCTGCTGACAATGGGGATTCTCCGCTAATTTTGTCCTGGGCAGGCCTGCCACTGCTTACCAAAATTATTTGATCCGCGTGGCGGGACCACAAGGTATTTCCTCCAACATCTGCTTCGTAGGACAGTGGTCCCGTCTTGGCTATTATTCTCCCTCTCCTCCATTTCGGTCCCACATAGCTTCTTGCCCAAACTATGTCATTTTTTTCGGAATGTTCTTACCCTTTTCCCCGTCATCTGTTGGTCTTGCCTGCTCTCCATCGCGGTCTCTTCGTCGGGCAGAAGTAGGTCTAGTTTTGAGCGTATATTCCTGCCCATCAGCATTTCCGCCGGTGTTTTCCCTGTTGTGCTGTGTGGAGCAGAACGATAGTTTAACATAAATTTAAACAGGCTCTTTTCCCCCGACTTGCAGCCCCCCATCATTGCCTTTATTCCTTCCTTCACAGTGCTCACCGCTCTCTCCGCCAGTCCGTTACTCGCCGGGTGGTATGGCGCCACTCTGATGTGCTGGATTCCATTCTGCTTGACGAAAGATGCCATCTCTTCCGACGTAAACTGCGGGCCATTGCCTGTGCATAGCTGTAGGGGTAGACCAAACCTGCTAAACAGTACACTCAGTTCATGAAGACTTCGAGCCGTCGTCGTGGATTTCATTATTACTGCCTCTATCCACTTTGAGTAGCTATCCACTACTATGAGAAGCGTTGTTCCCATAATTGGCCCCGCAAAATCTGCATGGAGCCTCTGCCTCGTGTTCTCTCCCATGGGTGGACCGCTGACTGTGGTGGTGCTGCCCGCTTCTCCGCACATCTTGGACACGCTTTCGCAATTCCTCCAGCTCCTTGTCGAGACCCGGCCGCCACACACATCGTCGAGCCAGCTGCTTCATTCTCACGCATCCTGAGTGCCCCACATGCAGTTCCTTTTTCACCTTGTCTTGCAGGGACGCCGGTATCACCACTCTGCCTCCCCACATTAAGCAATCCCCCTCTGTCGAGAGCTCCTCCATCCGAGACTTGTAACTGCTTACCTCTGATGTTGCCTCCTCCGGCAATCCGCCTGACCTTACTGCCGCCAGCACCTTTCCCAGGACTCTGTCACGCCGCGTTGCCGCTGACACTTCTCTTGCTGTCACAGAAGGCTCCTCGTCCATATATAACACGTTACTTGTCATGGCTTCCCTTTCTATTCTTTCTGCTCCTTTGTCGACAATACCCGGGAGCGGTAGTCTGGACAAGGTGTCGGCGACCCTCATGTCTGCAGAGGGTCTTACCTCCACATCGTAGCTGTAGGCTGCTAGTTGAAGGGCGTATCGCTGTATCTGCGCTGCCCCCAACGGCGGCATCTCTCTGCTGGGGTTCAATATTCTGGAAAGTGCTTTGTTATAACTGACAAGGGTAAACTTCCTCTCATAGCAATACTGATGAAATTTCCTAATGCCGTAAGAAACTGCCAAAGCTTCCTTTTCTACGATGGGATATTTCTGCTCTGTTTGTGTTAGTATTCTTGACGCATACGCCTCCGGCCTTTCTATGTCTCCTGGAAAGACATGCATTAGCGCCGCCCCGACTCCTACTTCGCTCGCGTCTGTTACCAGTTTGACCGGTAGTTGTGGACCGTATATCACCAATACTGGGTTGCTGGCCACCGTCTGTTTTACCCTTGCCATCGTCTCTTCACATTCCTTGGTCCATCGCCACTTAACACCCTTCTTGAGTAGCTCATACAATGGCGACAACGTAGTGGCGAGGTGTGGCAACAGCCGGGACTAGTACCCACCGCTCCCAATACGCTCCGGAGTGTCGGTACAGCACTCGGGTTCGGCATCCTCCTTATTGCTTCGGTCTTCTCGGGTATGGGTTTCAGCTCCGTGCACCTCCTGCAAATTGAATTCACACTTTGACCTTTTGAGCCTAATCTCATTCTCTTTCAGTCTCCCCAGCACTTTGTCCAAAGTTTCAATAAGGTCTTCTGTGTTCGTGCCCATCACCAGCAAGTCGTCTAAGTATGCCACACAGGAGGGGATTCCTTCTAATATTCTGTCCATCGCCGCCTGGAAAATGTCCCCACAGAAAGCTAAACCAAAGGGCAGAGTGAGTAGATTGAGATGGAAGGGAGGGCGTGCGTGAAAAGATAAGACGGAAAGATAAAAGTAAGTAGAGATTGAGAAAAGGATGTCAGGAGGAGAAAAAGAAGCACTGGGAAAATTTGAGCTGAGACTGAAGAGAAGAGAAAAGAGGAATAAAAAGCCTGGCAAAGGAGAAGATGAAAGAAACGGATGCAAAGAGATGGATATTCGAAGAGAGAGAAACCGATCAACCAACCAATCAACCAACCAACCAACCAACCAGTCAACCAATCTAACAAAACATAAACGTGAAAATGGAAAACGAAAGGATTGAAGCGGAGCAACAAAACTACTGCGTGTGTGTCTAAAGAAAAGAAGTAGAGGATGGATGGGTGGATAGATGGATGGATGGATCAGCAGTGGATTGTGATGTAAGAACGCTGATGGGTGTATTCAGGCAGATAGGCAGAAGGCGTTTAGTGAGTCAGTGGGTGAGTGAGGGAGTGGAAGATTGGGAGGGAGGGAGGGGGGAGGAATTCATTGAGAGAGAGAGAGAGAGAGAGAGAGAGAGAGAGAGAGAGAGAGAGAATTTTATGAGAGAATTTTATACGCGCGCGCGCACACACACACACACACACACACACACACACACACACACACACACACACACACTGACAAATCCTGGTAAATATAAAACATAGTAAAATAGTAAATAACGTTTTGACACCGAAGCAATACAATTCAAAAGTGGTCGAGGTGAAAGGAGAGGAGCGGAGAAAGGGAGGGGACGGCGAGGCATTGGCGGGGCAGGAGGAGGGGGAGAGGAAAGGGCAGAGAGGGGGGGGAGGGGGGGGGGAGAGGGGGAAGAAGAAGGCAGTGAGTGAGTCGGTCGGCGGGGCATTGTATGGAAAGCAAACTTGATTCCCAAACGTAGATGAAAATGTCAGAAAAGGTGGGCTGGATTCCATCACACACACACACACACACACACACACACACACACACACACACACGTAATTTATTGGCATAATACTACGCGAATGAAGGAACGACACCGGCATTCTTTTTTGTCGCTATCCTTTTCCTAATGGGGTGCTCTCCTGGTCGTCGGCGTCTTTGCGGTGACACTAATGGTTAACTTAGAAGAACAGTAGTACATATGGAGTCCGCAAGAAGCTAGTCGGCCTACACAGATCAGCTCCTGTAAACCTAATATCACCTATCACTACATAGTCTCGCTTTCTATGTATTTATGTCACATTTTGAAGGTATGTTTTGTATTTTTTTTTTTTTTTACAGCAGAGGAGTCAGTTCAAGGGCATAAAAAAAGGTAACAAATGTAAAAAAAAAAAAAAAAAGCCCGCTACTCACTGCTCCTAAAAAGAGTTAGAGGAGTGGCCGAAAGATAGGTCAATTTCGGGAGGAGAGGTGTCCTGATACCATCCTCTTGAAAGAGTTCAAGTCGTAGGCAGGAGGAAATACAGATGAAAGAGTGAAGATGCTTGTTAACTCTTGCGTAAGGGATTTGGACAGTAAAGGGATGAGCTTGAGTAGAAAGTCGTATTGCCACTCATCACATGACTGCTAAGAATGTTCCACTCATCCACCACCATTGATATATCATTTTGTTACTTATGTCGTTGAATCTAAACTTTTCTGATCCAAATCCATTACTACGTGTCCTACCCTGCTGTCATATACTACCAGAAACTTTTATTCACCTCCCTTTTTAAATCCCTTCATTCATTTATCAATTTCAATCAGGTCTCATCGCATCCTTCCCATTTATAGAGAAAGCAATTTTAAACGTTTACTCTCCTTATATGGCAAGTTTCTCTTCCCGTGGAGAATTTTCGCCATCCTCATCTGCACATTTTCTAACGTGCTAAGCTTATTACCTTTGTTAGCCTTTCTTACATGACTTTATATTGCGTTCTAAGTGGACCACAGGAGCAAGGAAAGAAGGAAAATGCACATAAAGGGTTAGGTGAGCAGGTAAAGAGTCCTGAACAGTTGATTTTATAATTCCGAGAAATTAGAGAAAATCAGCTCGGAAAGGCTGTTAGTTATACACATACATATTCAATCCTAGAGAAACTGAGATTGATTAAACTCTCAACAGGAAAGATTAAAATGGAGTTAGTGGAAGTAAATCCTTGATGGATCCTCTCCGGGAAGAAGTCTGTTGAAGTCTGCTGTTTGAGGTGTCACGTGATCCTGCTGCTGCCGCCATTTTTATGTTAGCATTATTGCACTATATTACCGTTCGGGCACTATTTCATGTCAAGGCATTTTACTTAGCAGGTGTTCACACACACACACACACACACACACACACACACACACACACACACACACACACACACACACACACACCGCTCCGATAGCTCAGTCGGCAAAGCGCTGCGCTGCCAGGCTTCGCGGCGCTGCAGGCTGCGGTTTGAGTTCCTCTCAGGCCGGTGTGGTGTCGTCAGACATCCTTTGTCGTGAGACATCCCATCCTGAACCTCGCATCGCGGAACCCAATCCTTACTATGACAGAGTAACTAAGTGAAGCATCTTAGTGCAAAAAAGTACCAAGGAGGACCTAAAAACCGATGCAGAGCGAAACAGGCCACAAGAAGAAGAGTGAGTGTTGATATCCTAGTTATATATATATATATATATATATATATATATATATATATATATATATATATATATATATATATATATATATATATATATATATATATATATATATATATATATATTTTGCGGCCTATTGCGCCGGTAGGCTTCTTCTCGGTGGATCCTGATGGTCGGTCCAAGGCTTCTTTCCGGTGGGTCCTGATGATCGGCCCAGGCCGTTCTGGCGCAGGCGAGTGTTTATAGTGGCTCCATCTTGCATTAGCCATGTCATCATTTGCTTTACAATAATATAAATAAACTTGAGTGGGACAGATCTCGACAAGCAGTCGATAAAAGACACGGTACCATGTCGAAATTCATGTATGTATTCAGGATGGGATGTCTCACGATACGGGATGGTCTGACGACACCACGCCAGGTTTTTCCATCTGAGTAGGAGCGTTATCTGTCCCCCCTTGAGCAAGGGGGATGGAGTGTGTGGTGTGTGAGGTCTTGGCAGTACCCAGAGATCGACTCAATACTCAATCGTGTGGAACCTCACTATTTTCACTTCTCCAGTCAGATTTCTTATCGTTCATTTGCTCCTATACCTGAGACACGCCCTATGCCAGTTTTAACACTTTCACCTTGTTCAACTCATTCCGGGAGCTTATATGTTTTCTGTTGTATCTTATGTATTTCTTTTTGCGCTTGATGAAGACACGTAAGGGAAATAGGGGGAAGGGGTCAAGGATGAATAGGAAAGAAGTATTAGAAAGAGGAGTTAGAGGAGGTGAAGAAGGAGAAGGAAAATGAGAATGATGACGAGAAGGAAACATGGAAACATGGATGAGCAGTTAGCAAAAAGCTTGTTGGCTCATGACGAGGCTGTCTGTTGTGATCATTTAATCCGTTCAACATCCACTTGAGTGACCTGCGGGAAAGGTTTAAGCACTTTGGTAGTTACGCAGCGTTACATTTAGTTCAACTCTGACGCAGCAAAGTTATGAAGAGGAAGAAGAGGAGGAGAATATGTAGTAGCAGAAGCAGTAGAAGCAGTAGCAGTAGTAGTAATAATAATAGTAGTAGTAGTAGTAGTAGTAGGAGGAGGAGGAGGAGGAGAAGGGGGAGGAAAAGGAGGAGGAGAACAAGCAGAAGAAAAATAGAAGAAATACGAGTGAGAGTAGTGAGTTAAAAGAGAAGAGGAGGAAGAGGAGGAGGAGGAGGAGGAGAAGAAGAAGGGGGAGGAAAAGGAGGAGAACAAGCAGAAGAAAAATAGAAGAAATACGAGTGGGAGTAGTGAGTTAAAAGAGAGGAGGAGTAAGAGGAGGAGGAGGAGGAGGAGGAAGAAAGTGCGGAGGTCATTCAGGGAGGCTCAAGAGGGCATCAGCGGCTGAGTCTTAGTGATCAGCGCCAATCATCGCCTTGAGCCCCGCCGCCTCCCCCGCCGCCTCCGCCGCCACGGACCAAGGAAAGAGAGAGAGAGAGAGAGAGAGAGAGAGAGAAGATGAAAAATGAAGATAAAGATGAGAGGTAGTGAGATGAGATGGGGTGATATGAGATGAGTTGATGAAAAGTAAATTGAAGAAAAAAAGAAAAAAAAATGTGTTACCCTTAACGCCGGTAGACTTTCTTGAGGGGCCTTAAGGACGACTCCAGCCCGTTGTGATACAGGCTAATTTTTATTTATAGTGGCTGCCGTGATGTATGAGTCTTGCTTGGCCCATGCTGACCCCCGGTGCTCCTCTTGACCGAAGTCGCTGAAGTTAAGGCTGATTGAAGATCCGGACAGCATGTGGCTAATCTTCCGCCACTCGGTGATGACTTGAAAAATCGGCGTGTTTCGGCGAGACTCGAACCTAGTCCCCGCTAGGTCCTCGGGCTCACCACGCTAGCATGCGACGCACTCGGCCACCACCCAGCGTTACTAGATTGTCGTACTAGGTATACATTTTTCGTCTGCTTGAAGCCCAAAACTGTCGAGCCTACACTGATAACGATATACATTTACAATTAGAGTTCAGATGGCTAATTATCGATGTTTTTCTGCAATTGTTATGGGTCAGAAACAGGAAAATACGATGTTCTGAGTACGATAATCTGGTAACTCTGCCACCGCCCTATGCCCGACTATGTTGTGGGGAGGCGGTGGCCGAGTGGTCGGTGCGTGGACGTGGTGGTCCCGATGATTCGAGTTCAAGTCTAATCGCAAGCAGCTGACAATTTTCAACTGTCGCAGAGTGGTGGAAGAGTTCCCACATGCTGTCCAGATTTTCAATTAACCCTTATTTCAGCGACTTCAGTCAAGAGTTGCACCGCGGAGCAGCATGGGTCAACCAAGGGTCATATGTCACCGCAGTCACTTTAAATAAAATTCACCCGTCCATTTGGATAACACATACGTGGTCACATGCATCAGCACGTTTCTCAGTAACAATAATATGACCGCCAGGTCATTTTTCATTATCTACATGGCGTCATGAGGTCATTACGCGATGCATTTAAACATATGGAAACACAATGAGGAAAATCACTTCTCGAATATGCCCTGAAAATTTTTATCTTAAATGTAAATACTTTATTTTTTCAAATTTTATTTTCTGTACCTCAGTATCACTTAGTGTTAACCTCGAGATCGCCTTGGGATGGTCCAGCCCAGACCAGGAGGAATGCTTGATTTCTTGTTTTCTGCAGGGAGAGGGGGGGGTCTGGCTCGTCCGGCCCCGTTCCGATAAGAATCAGAGAAAAACTAGCCATTATGGCGGGCGATGCGTCTTCTTTGGAATAGCCACTATTCACTTATTCATTTATTGCTTCGTGCAGTTATTAACTTGTACTTTTTAATAAGTTATAAATGCATAAACTAGTGCCTGATGTACTCACAAACTTTAGCGATCACTCAGCCTTTCCGTTTATCATAAAAAAATAATCTTACGTTTGTTTTCTGTTTAACTCTTAAAAACAATCTCCCTCGTTCTTTTAGTTGCTCTGTGTCTGTCTTTGGTGTGTTCATTTACAAATAAAACTAATTTACATGTTTTTGTTTTCTATCTGTGTAACTTTTTCCAATTCTGCAAGCCGTGGATACATCCCTGATTTCCTGACTTTTTCTTTTTTGTGCATTTACGTGGTTATGTTGATGAACGCTTATTTTTCCACTTATTCAAGTTTAAGTTCTAAAACCTACTCATAAAGGAACTTTCAATCCGCAAATTGTAGCTACGAAACAAACTTTAAGAGAGGATTCGATAACGACATTTGAAACTTCTTTCACTTTCATATATAAAGAAAAGGCCTAGGTTTTACTGTCGAGAGAGAGAGAGAGAGAGAGAGAGAGAGAGAGAGAGAGAGAGAGAGAGAGAGAGAGAGAGAGAAGAAAGAAGGAGAGAAGAGAAGGGAAGAGAAGAGAGAGCAAGTGAAGAGGAGGAGGAGGAGAGCAAGAAAGCCCTGCATGAAAAACTCGCCGCCAAACCTGCTTTATGATTGCAATGGGGAATGAACATGAAATAAGGCAGGAGGATCAGGCTGTGGAGACCCGGACGGTTGAAGCGAGGCGTGTGTATGGGAGTGTGCAGACAACGGAAGCTTTTTGGAACAGATCGTGTGGGTGGATGGAGGTGTATGGATGAGGAGGATGCGGGCACTAGAAGCGTGGGTGAGTAGCTCGAAAGGGATGGGCATAGTGAGGGAAGACGAGGTGAAAAGAAAACAGCACAGGTGAGCGTTGAGGTGGACAGGTATCGTAAGGTATCAAGAGATTGGGCGCGTATATTCCTCAGTCTGTATTTCGTCCTGTCTATAAGTTCAACTCTCAAGAGGAGAATATCAAGACGCCTCTTTTTCCGAAATTTACCTTTTGTGGCCAGTCGTTCTTTTTTCTTTAATTTGAGCAGCGCCAAGCGGACATTTTTGTTTTTTTGCTTCCCTTGCTGTGAACAAAAGATGTTAATTTAGTAGAGATGTTGACAGTGGGTTAGAAGTAAGTGACAGCGGTGGATGTAGCGAAAGCGTGGGTAATGGAGGTGGGGGTGTCAGGCAAGGGCTTCGGCGTGGAGCAGGTAGCGTGGGCAGTGGGTGCACAGGTCAAATGCAAGTGGGCTAAGGTACGTCGGTAACAAGAACGTAATAAAAATGGGTGTGGGTAAGAGAAGATGGCGCCACTATAAACACTTGCCTGCGCCATGACGAACTGGGGCCGAATACCATCCAGGCCCCTCAAGCAAGCCTACCGGCGCAATTGGCAGAGACGTAAAAAAAAAAAAAAGTTGGCACCAGTAATGTGAACAACAGGTGTTTTATTACAGTAAAGGAGACAAAAGAAAGCAGATCGGCCCCCCCCTCCCCCCCCCCCAACACACACACACACACACACACACACACACACACACACACATACACCATGATCTCCCAATACACCTCTCATACACGGATAACAAAATAATGCCGGATGTAAAATGCTTCTCTCTCTCTCTCTCTCTCTCTCTCTCTCTCTCTCTCTCTCTCTCTCTCTCTCTCTCTCTCTCTCTCTCTCTCTCTCTCTCTCTCTCTCTCTCTCTCTCTCTCTCTCTCTCCCAAATATAAGTATAGACATTTCTTGTATTCCCTTCCTGAGATAATTATAAAGTTTTAGGAAGGCTTCGGGTAGCAATACATATATCCAGTGTGTATCCTTGTGTAAGTGTATTAGTAACCTATAGTAGGGTGAGCTGCTGTGGGTCGCCGCGAGTATACATAAAACATCATCTAAGAAACAACTCACACGCCAGAACAGCCAACAATCCTGAATCATCTCTGCTATACTTTTCCTCTTCCCTTCTGTACCTCCCTGATAAACTCGCTCACTTTTCACTCTAATGTGATGGATGGCATGATGGTAAGGGTCGGAGCGGGAGGAGGAAAAACTTTGGTATAACTGAAGCAAACTAGAGAAACGAGTCCTTGTCATGTGTTGTTTGGTGTGTCTCGAGGGTACATTAAGGACACAGAAGAGACTTGGGTTGTCGTGAGATTGTATTCTACTGGATGACGTTCATATATTAGAAAATTATTGAAAATAAGAGGGAAGACAAGGTAAAAAGCAAAACTATACAGGTGGAATTATATTAGCTCGACTTTCACGCCTTAGAAAATGACTGAAAATAAGAGGGAAAACAAGGCAAAAAGCAAAACAACACAGGTGGAATTATATTAGCTCGACTTTCACACCTTAGAAAATGACTGAGAAAAAGAGAGAAGACAAGGTAAAAAGCAAAACAACACAGGTGAGCGTTGAGGTGGACGGATATCGTGAAAGTGTGGCGTGACGCAGGAATTTTTTTTTCCTGAAGCCGTTTAAGCGACGCCATAACGAAGGGGGTAAACATACTGGCGTGACGAAGGGGTAACTGAGGCATCTTTCGTGACTAAGCTGTTTGACGTGACTGAGGAAGACTTGTGGAACATTTATGTAACGAAGTGATTGTTTTTGAATAGTCTCACCTCCCTGACACTAATGCTTGGCTGACGATGGTGCTCATGACGAAGCAGTGACGAAGGCATCTGACTAAGGGTCGTATTTTAAAACATTTCGTCGCCCAAGTTCACATATTTGACATGGCTTTTGTATGAGCTGTAGGCCTTTCCAGGGGTAGTTTTATGACCCTGGTGGTAGTTTGACCCTTCTTCTGTGCCATGAACCTTAAAAACACTCATGAAAAACAAATTGATCCCCTCTTTGACCTTTAGAAATAGTTGATGTGAGAAGCGATGGTGTCATAAAATACGGCCCTAAGGCCCTTATTCTCAAACATTCTGGGGCTTACATTTCCACACTTGGTAAGGCTTTGCTAGAGTCTGTGCTGGTATGTCAAGGGGTAGGGTTATGAGCCTAGTAATAGTTTGACTAGGCTTGCACGTGGAACTTCTGAACGTGGGAAATCCCTCATGAGAACCCGACTAATCACTTTTGTGGACTTTGGAAATAGTTCTTGAGAGAGCTGAAAGCGTGTGGAAATACCGAACCAAGAAGCTGTTTGACTTGACGACGGAATGTGGCGAAGATTACCGCGTCACTTGTGTGCAAGATCAGTGTTGTTAAATAGGATCTTCTTGGCGAAGGAAAACAAGACATTTGATCGTTTAGTTAAGCTTTTTGACGTGACGAAGCTTGGAAAAGAATTGTTTATTGCTTGTGTGAGGGAGTATTATTTCAAATAGCTTTAGGTCTCTGGTGAGGAAAATCGGATAACCATGGACGTGGCGAAAAGGTAACGAATGCATTTGATATAAGTTCTTTGATGTGACGAAGGATTTTGCCAAAGAGTAGTCCATCACTTGTAAGACAGGTTTGCAAAAATAGTATAAATTCTCTGGCGGTTCCGATTGGCTGACGATAATGCTCATGTCAAGCCACGCATATACGTTAAACTCACAAAAGTCATTTTTAGCGAAGTCAAATAACACACCATCGTGATGAACTGTAAGAATAGTTATGCTAGCCAAGCCAATTACTGTGAAACCATCCACACATTACCATTGCATTGTTAGTCACCTAGTGTCACGTTAAGCAACAGACTGTCACGTTAAGTAATTGAACGTCGTGACCATCTCGTCACTCTCAAATCGTTATATTGTTCCTTTTTTCAGTTTTCCCTATCTCGCCTTCTCTTTCTCGCTTTGACTCTCTCTCTCTCTCTCTCTCTCTCTCTCTCTCTCTCTCTCTCTCTCTCTCTCTCTCTCTCTCTCTCTCTCTCTCTCTCTCTCTCTCTCTCTCTCTCTCTCACACACACACACACACACACACACACACACACAATCACTCACTCACTCACACATGGATCTCAGAAGTGCAGTGGTTACCGCGATCGCTTCTCAACCTAGAGGTTTCGGGTTGAAATTATCTGTGTGTGTGCCTGTCGTTGAGTGTGTGTTTGTGGCTGTATATGAGTGTGTGTGTGCCTGTCGTTGAGTGTGTGTTTGTGGCTGTATATGAGTGTGTGTGTGCCTGTCGTTGAGTGTGTGTGTTTGTGGCTGTATATGAGTGTGTGTGTGGCTGTCGTTGAGTGTGTGTGTTTGTGGCTGTATATGAGTGTGTATGTGCCTGTCGCTGCGTGTGTGTGTGTTTGTGGCTATATATGTGTGTGTGTGTGTGTGTGTGTGTGTGTGTGTGACAAAAAGGGATGGACAAGATTACTATGCTTGGGTTTTCACACAATTATCACCTCCATCGCTGCTGTTGGAAGGCTCAGTCTCTGCTATAGTCCAGGCTACAGGAAGGTGGACCTTGCATTTCGATATATATAATGTTTTTTTGTTGAACCTAGTCAATTCGTGGGTGCTGAATCCAAATCCGATGTATGCCAGACTGTAAATGTTGAGCATTTTTTTCTAGAGGTGAAAATTCAAAATGGCCGACGAGAAATTAAGTTTTTCGTCAATAACTCTAAAAATATTAGCTTAAGACCCTATATATGTATTGAACATGAATATAAATATGGGTACTGCGGATTTATTGGTGTCAAAATTATGGCTCTATCTTACGTAGTCTCTGTGATATGGACTTTTCATTATTTTATTTTCACGAATCAAAACCAACACAGTATCATGCAGGTAGCTCGGCATTGAGAGAGATAATTTTGTAATTCTAGTCACACAGAGTCAAGTTGTTTGGTACAAATTTGGGTAATAAATTCTGCGATATATATATATATATATATATATATATATATATATATATATATATATATATATATATATATATATATATATATATATATATATATATATATATATATATATATATATATATATATATATATATATATATATATATATATATATATATATATATATATATATATATATATATATATATATATATATATATATATATATATATATATATATATATATATATATATATATATATATATATATATATATATATATATATATATATATATATATATATATATATATATATATATAGGTATAGAAATACCAACATTGGAAGATAAATTGTATGTAATGGCTCAAGGAAAGAAAGTATACATGGCTTAACCCAAATAAACATTATTGACTGTACATGACGTGCAAGCAGAACATTGGTTTGCTTACATTCAAATAAAAATAATAATATCAAAAATACACTTATTATAATTGTTGAGAAAGTCACATGGATAATTTTTGGCACATTCAACAAAGAGAGAACGATGATTTAATGAAGTGTCAGTGATGGAAACTTTATAGAGAGTTTGTTCGCAGAAGTCCTACTCATCTTCGTCCTCCTCCTCTCCACTAAGCTCTTCCGGTGACACACTCTTCACAACGTTCTCACAATTTCCTTTTGCTTTGCATTTGCAGAATTCTGTGCATGCAAGACTGAACTTAGAGCAGTTGCACAGTGCTGATCTGCAGCCCGACTTGCAACCACAGCTGATGATATGTAGTACCTCGTTAGGTATCACAGCCTGACCATCAGGAAGATGTACAGGCTGAAGAAGAGAATATCTCTTCTCCCAGCCAAACTCAAGGGGGTCTAACTCAGGAGGCGAAAACATGCCAGCAGAATTCCACAGAACAGCCTGATAGTGGGCACGAGCACAGTGTAACTTGAATGCCGGCATAGTAGGAGGCAAACTGCTCAGTTTTGGAGGTGAATGTCTCTTTCCTGCTATCTGTCGTGTGAAGATATTAGTTCTTATGGTATTGAGAGAATCACAGGACTGTTGTCTGTATAGATGGCACACATAAGGCAGACAGGAGTTGACAACTTCATCCAGGGGAGTTGATGGATTTCCAAGCTCAATGGGGTTAGCGAATGATTGCAGTTGCTTTAGAGCTGTTGTCTTGCCTATTCCTGAAAAGGAAGATACAGAGTCACATCCAGTTAACGCATGCATTGCCAAGAGATTGGGCATGACCTTTGCATGTTTCTTTACAACTTCATTTATATGTATGACAGTTCGGTTCTTGGTGCAGGATTCCATGTAAAGTTGTACTGTGCTTGGCATATTGTTGGTCTTTGCATGGAGATGGTGGGCCAGGATAACAAGGACATCTGTGTCGTCAGACACCACCTTAATAGAAGAATGACCAGCCAGAGCCTCATTGATCGTGTGATGGGCCATAAGGACGTCAGCTTCTTCGTGTGTCAGTGGTGGAAGCTGAGCATCAGAGCCCAAGTCGATGGGACGGGGATCAGGTCCTGTTGTGATGATCTTCTTACCCTCAGGAACTTTAACTGCTCTCAAAGCATTCACTATCATTCCTATGATCTGCACTTTGTTGGCTATGACATTCAGTGTAACACTTTGCCGGGGAAGTGGGGAATCAGGTGCAAGTTGATACACTCTGCTAATACCATTTGCTCGTTGAACACGGCACTGTGATTTAATGCTTGTCCCATAGTACCTGTCGAATACGATGTGGAGAATTTTTGCTGGACTCGCATATCAAACAAATATTCTCCATGACTGATCTGAAAGAAAAGAACAAAACATACAACATGCAATACCCAACACCCGCCAAAATGTTCATGCATACATTTATCTCCAGGTGAATTGTAATTCATACAGATATCTATTCATACATACAGCAAAGCTCTATATCGTGTTCTATTGCACATAGAGCTATGAAATTGATACCAAAATGTCCGCAATATACAAGTTTGTATTTGAGTTTAATACATACTTGGGTCGTATCTATAATATTTTCGGAGTTATACGCAAAAAAACATATTTGTGGGTATATTTTCGGCTATAAAAAAAATTGCTCAACATTTACAGTCTGGCATACATCGGATTTGGACTCAGCACCCTCGAATTGACTAGGATCAACCAAAAAACATTATATATATCGAAATGCAAGGTTTTACTACAGAGCCTATGGGGCTGAAGCCTGGACTACTAGCCTTCCTCAGCCAGACATTCTTGCTTCTCGACGCCAAAACTTACACCGCCTCCCCCCTTTACATGGTCATCACCAGTATGCCTCCTCCCTTCTTTATCTTTTACTTCCTATTATATCCCCCTTCCCCCCTGACGCCCTCCCTTGACTCCTATACTCCTCAAGCAGGGATGGCCTGCTGAAGAAAAAGAAACGTCAGTTAGGCGACAGGAAGGAATAAATGATGAGCCTTTTCTTTCTTTATGGTGATTGGATATGATATGTCTATGTGAATGAGCTATGTAGGAAATAATGACGGAAAGTGTGCATTACTTAATAGGTAGCCTACTATCGTCTTCAATGCTTACTTTGAAGGGCCCGTTCTCCATTGAAAATGGCAATATTATGATTGTACTTTGTTTCTCAGGTGATGTCATTGATTGTTAGAGTGGCGTCATTCAATTATATTACGAATATTTCTTAATCATGAAACTAGCTAGATTATCTCAATCATATATATTTTGTACGTGTCTTTGATACAATGTATGATGTCATCAACAGCCAATCAGGTGAAAGGGGGGCGGAGCCTAGCCAGTATGGGGGAGGGGCTTCTCGGTGCAAATTGGCTAAGTTAATTTGGACAGACTATTATGTTATATAGTAAGAGTAGCCGAAGGAGGGTCAGAATCAGTTGGAGAGGTGTCTTGATACTCCATTCAAGAAAGTGTTCAAGTCGTAGGCAGTAGAAAATACAGACACAGGAGGCTATTTCGGAGTTCATCAGCGAAAGTAATGAAAGAAGATACTGTTTAATTCTTGCACAAGGGCTTTGGATAGCACAGTGATGAACAATAGCAGAAAGTCGTGTGCAGCGGGGCCACGGGAGGCAGGAAGTTATCACGTTGAGTTGGTGTGTTAAATATCGATAGAAAATGTCTGCCTCTTTGATCAGGGCTGTGGATCACCTGTTTTACTCCTTATTATTTTCAGAAACAACAACACGAGCAGGTGGTCGACACTTTTTCCGATAAATCTCAGTGCTCTCAAACATTCCTTACTATCACTTTTGTTGCACATGACTCACTTCTGCAATAATTGTTATCATTCACTAAAATCTAGGGGTCAATAGGGGCAAGGCCTCCTGTGGCAGATAGGAGGGCCCCCTCTATTAGCAGTTGGTTTTTAATTAACTTGGTAGCTTTAATTAATCTTAATACCTACCCATCCACTAGCTAACTTGAAACTATGAGTGGCTGAGAGATAGCTAAATTTGAAATGAATATGAAGGTAGCAAAACATCATTGGCTGAGCATTAACGTGTTCCTCTCGTACCCATGCAGCTGCAACTATTTTTTATTGCAGCAAAGAATTACTGTTACCAGGTAATTTTGGTAATGAAGTAAACCTATTTTTGATGACTGGCATCTAGCCCTGATTTCAATTGACCCAGGAGTGACCTACTGATTGCCACATGTCACCATGGCCTCCAATTTATTGAAATTTGGTGTTGTGGGCATTGGACAATGTTGCCCATACCGACCCAGTGACACTTTAAACGTTTGGACAGAAGAGGAGGTACTGAAGCACACAGGTCAAATGTGATCCATTTTGTCGTGCATGATAGCAGTGTGCCGCGGTGGCAGGCAACTGGGAGTGAAGCCGGTAAAAAAAACAAAAAAAAAACAGAAACTTTACTTGGAAATACAGGTGATTGATACATGGGGTTCTGCGCACATGCATGTAATGCGCCAAATGGGAGGCCCTGAGTGTGGCTGCGTACTATGTCCTCAGCTTACCTGGATGACCTTTCCCTATGAGCCATGCTTCAGTAAACCGTCAGGTAAAGAACCGAAAGGTCTCAGCAACCAATGCGCCAGCCTATCCAAGCTCATCAAACAACAGAACATAATCCAATAAGACATAGGCTGGAAAGTTCATTGGGAATTCATCTCGGTAATACTTTACAAGAAGTCCGCCTCCCCCTCCGCCACTCCAGCCCCCCCTACCCCCCAACATGAACTGTGAAGAAACCACAGCGGCACTCAAGGAAACAACGAACATGAGCAAGCTTGAAGATATGACCTCTTGTTCCCACAACTAGAGCAAGCTGACCTAAACACACCTAAGCTGGATTACAGTCAGACAAACTGTACTTAACCTAACATCATTTAATAAAACTCACCTGTACACACACCCACACCCACACAAACACACACACACACACACACACACACACACACACACACACACACACACTCACCCAACCACACACACACACAAACACACACACCTTTCGTTGCCCTATATCCCTTTGAACTGCTTCGTGGGTCCGCCTGTCTTATGTTTAATCCCATACCTCGCTTTCCATCACATCACCTCACTCACTATTACTCGCCACACCAAACCCTCCCCCGTGGGCGTGACGCAGCACCCACAAGCACACAAAGACAAGCACCGTGACGCAATAATGGACACGAGGACAACAAACCCATCACTGCCAGTTTTCCCTTTTCCTCTGCCAGCCGCCCTCACCTCCACCTCCACCAGCGCCTTGAAGTTCTCCAGCTCCAGGTCCTCCGCCACCTCCAGCAGCAGGGTCTGGGCTTTGATGGTGACGGACAGCTGCATGGTGGGTGTGTGGGCGCCAGGGCGTGTGGCCGACCCTCAACAATGCCTGCCTCGCCTCCTCTTCCTCTTCGCCGCCCCGCCTGTTTGTTTACATCCACCAAGTCGACGCTCCACTCACCTCAATGATCTATTTTCCCTTATTTCCTTTTAGTTTCGGTTTATTTGATAGTTTAAAATATTCCAGAAGTCTTAGAGGGGGCATTCCTTGCGTTGTGCTTAGTTTCACTGCTCTGCATGTGTGGTGAATGCATAGAACAGAAACTGTTTGGAAAAGGAAAAAACTGAATTATCAGTCAAAATTAAATAACATCCACCCCACACATGGCCACAACGATTTAGTAGTGGCTAATTAATTGGTGCTACAGGCGTAATTAAGCAGCCTTCGAGAACATCGATCATCTGTGAGTCTATTGTTTATAATCTACTAGCCTATTGCTGTTGTTGTTTTTGTTAATAGTTTACCTCCAGCAATTAACTCTATAGGCTACGTTCCACACACTCATATGATCAATTAATTTTCTGTTATATTGAAATGTTTTGTGTTTATCTAATTGCTTATTGTAGGCTATATATTTTGTTGTGTGTTATTTAATGTTGATTGTTTATTAATTGTTTACCTATAGGCCTACATCCGGCAATTAAGTCTACTTCTCGGTTTGTTTATAAGCACAGGATTAGAATACTTTCAGGAAGGTTTTACTACTCCTTTATGTGGTTATATTTAAAAAGTTCTTCATTGTCCGAACTTTTGTCTTGATAGGCCTAATACGTTTTATCTGCCATAATGTGAAGTCGATTTTTTGAGGCAGGCCGCTTTCCCATGGCATTTAAATCCTTATGGACTGACAGACAAAATATTTAATATATATATATATATATATATATATATATATATATATATATATATATATATATATATGTATATATATATATATATATATATATATATATATATATATATATATATATATATATATATATATATGCCTTGAGGCTCAGTAACTCACATATAAATTAAAGCAATATAGAGCTGCATACCCCATGCTTAGGAAAGTCAACACTGCACCAGACAAGGGAAATATTTATAGCTATTTACCTACGTTTAGGGCTTCCCGCTACGCAGACATGTACACAGATTTACATAGATGTTGAGACCACACAGACAAGAATAATAAATATGGTCCCTCTTAATTCATTTCCTCCTCCTCTTCCTTCTCCTCCTCCTCCTCCTCCTCCTCCTCCTCCTCCTCTTCCTCTATCATCATCATCATCATCTCTTTTTTTTCTCTTTTTTTTTCATTTTTCCTTTTCCTTTTCTTTTTTCTTTTTCTTCTTCTTTTACTTCTTCTTTTTCTTCTTTTTTTTCTTTTTCCTCTTTCTTTTTCTTCTTCTTCTTCTTCTTCTTCTTCTTCTTCTTCTTCTTCTTCTTCTCTGTATCTCTCCCTCTCGATAGATAGAAAAAATAAAGATAGACAGACAGATAGATAGATAGATAGATACAGATAGATAGACAGATTGATAGAAGTAGATCACATAATTATACTACCCTATCAAAAAGACATCCATTTGCTAAACCAGACAACTCTTTATACAACTTCCCTCCTAATCCTCTTTATGTCGACTCTATAACAACATTCCATAGACCTTATACATAACTGCAATTGACACTCTTTTAAACCTTGTATATAGAGGATCGACGTACGCCTCGCTCCCATTCCTCGCATAGCTTAACCCATTGTGTTGGTGAAGAAACTGGTTATTTGGTTGAACTGCTCCGGGTGACAAATATATAGTGAAAGTATTGAGGTTGTTGTTGTTGTTGTTGTTGTTGTTGTTGTTGTTGGTGGTGGTGGTGGTAATAATTTAGTAGCTGTGAAAATGACGGTACTAAGATAATTCTCTCTCTCTCTCTCTCTCTCTCTCTCTCTCTCTCTCTCTCTCTCTCTCTCTCTCTCTCTCTCTCCATTCTCTCCCTCAACATATACTTGTGCTGAACGAGCCCATAGCACCGTGGGCCAAGTCAATCCGCTGAAAGACTTATTCCTGGGCGAGACTCACCTCTGTTATGAACTACGCTAGCAAGGTATGTGAAATTTTCCGAGATCTCAATGACCTCGCCACACGCATGAAGAGACTGTACTGTTTCATATATATCTCATTTTACGCACAAACAGCAAGTAAATAAGGACCGATGAGGTTAGAAATACGCCCAAAACATGCTTATGGTGCATATATCTCTGGGCATTCAGAAGCCGAGGAAAATGACGAGGGAGTGAGAAGGAGGTTATAGGCACATTTATCTCATTTTAGGCGCAAACAGCGAGTAAACACGTACAGAAAAGGTTAGAAATACGCCAAAACATCTTAGAGGAGCGTCTCTGGGCATTCAGCAGCCGAGGAAAATGACGAGGGAGGGTGAATGAGGTTATAGGCACATTTATCTCATTTTAGGCACAAGCAGCGAGTAAATACGGACGGAAAAGTTTAGAAATAAGCCAAAAACATGTTTACGGTGCATCTCTGGGCATTCAGCAGCCGAGGAAAATGACGAGGGGGGGAGAATGAAGTTATAGGCACATTCATCTCATTTTAGGCACAAGCAGCGAGTAAATACGGACAGAAAAGGTTAGAAATACGCTAAAACATCCTAGAGGCGCTTCTCCGGGCATTCAACAGCCGAGGAAAATGACGGAGGGAAAATGAGGTTAGAGTAGGAGAAAGTGAGCAGGAGCGGGAAGGAGTGAGTGACCGACGATGGGGGACTTCCGTGAGAAAGTTTGTAAGATCTCTCAAAAGTTTACGGACACGCCTGGACCGCGCGGGGCGAGACGACTGACCCTGAGCGATACTTAGTGAACGAGGTGACGGAGGAAGAGTTATGTGTGTTATTTAAGCGATTTCTCCACTAATGATGTTGTTATGCTAAGGAATGATTAGGAATACGTATACTTAGAAGGGCAGACGGAGCTAATATACTAAATACTCGATGCTTAGTGAATGAGGAGATATTTTATGTAGGGGGAAGAGTGTTATGGGAGTTATTTCAGCGGTTTCTTCACTAAAATGATGTTGTTATTCTAGGAATGATTAGGAATACGTATACTTAGAAGGGCAGACGGAGCTAATCTACTAAATACTCGATACTTACTGAATGAGGAGATGTTTCATGAAGGGGAAAGAGTGTTATGTGAGTTATTTCAGCGGTTTCTTCACTAAAATAATGATGTTATGCTAAGAATGATTATAAATATGTATACTTAGAAGGGCAGACGGCGCTAATCTACTAAATACTCGATACTTATTGAATGTGGAGATATTTTATGAAGGGGGAAGAGTGTTATGGGAGTTATTTCAGCGATTTCTCACCAACGATGCTGTTACGCTATGAATGATTAGGCATACGTATAATTAGAGAGACAACCTAGTTTGGAGTGTTCGGAAGTAATAATTAATGCACTCTAATAATGAATGAACTTAAGTAGGAAGGAATTATTGTTATTTTAGCGATTTCTCTATACTATTGATGTTATTATGATTTAAAGTGAACTGCGCATATTTAGAGGGACAGACCTGGTGTGACGATTGGGAGCCAACACAAACTTAATGAATGGGCTTAAACAGAAAGAACGGACTGGGTTATTTTAGCTATATCTCTACTAATGATGTTATGCTATGAATGATAAGGAATGAGTACTAGAAATTGAAGGACAGACGGAACCGATAAACTTAATGCTTGATACTTATTGCATGGGCTGTTTTTTTTCTTATTATTTTTTTTTTTTTACGTCTCCGCCTATTGCGCCGGTAGGCTTGCTTGAGGAGCCTGGATGGTATTCGGCCCTAGCCCGTCATGGCGCAGGCAAGTGTATATAGTGGCGCCATCTTCTCTGGGCTCATGCTGCCCCCCGGAACTCGTTCTTGATTCTTGGACGGTTTCCTCTAGAGTCCGGGTTGATGGGTGGTCTTCAGGACAGCATGTGCATGGGTAGTTTTAAGCCACTCGGCGGTAACTGAAAAATCCGAGGTGATAGCGTGGGGATTCGAACTCGTGTCGTCCATCACGTGGTGAATGTGGGCCCAGCACGCTACCACTTCAGCCACCCAGTAGAAAGGTCGTTTGTGTTATCTTAGCGATTTGTCTATTAATGATGTTGTTACGCTAGATATGATTAAGAATGCATGTAATTAATTAGATGTTATGCTAAAGTGATAAATAATGCGTATAATTAGAGGGACATACCAAGTTAGACGGTATACGAAGCCAATACTTAATATATACTCGATGCAGGTGAGTTAAAGTAGTTCCTCCCTTCTCCTTTGTTGTTTACTTGCAACAATAAACTATTAATCAATCATATTGATACTTAGAGGCTATATAAACCATGAGAGAGAGAAAATAAACAGAATAATATTGTTTTAAGTTTAATGATGCTTGGAAACTATGAAAGCCGTGTGAAAGAAATTAAGTACACGAAATAACGATGGTAAACTCCGAGATACATAGAAAGCATCTTGGAACTATGTCAGAAATAAATAAATGATGTGAAATCCTGTTATAAAAAAATCTGGAAACTGTGTGAGAGAATGAAGCTTGTAAATAAATAAAATAAATACAATATGAGGTTAAACTGAAAGATACATAGACAGCACCTTGGAACTGTGTCAGAGATGAATGAATATATGTGAAATTCATTTATAAAAAAAAGAAACCGTGTGTAAGAGAGAAGCTTGTAAATAAATAAAATAAATACAATATGAGGTTAAACTGAAAGAGACATAGACGGCACCTTGGAACTGTGTCAGAGATGAATGAATATATGATGTGAAATTCAGTTATAAAAAAAAAAAAAATATGGAAGCCGTGTGTGAGAGAGAAGATTGTAAATAAATAAAATAAATACAATATGAGGTTAAAGTGAAAGATACATAGAAAATACCTTGGAATTGTGGTAGAGATAAATGAATATATGATGCCAAATTCAGTTATAAAAAAAAGAAACCGTGTGTGAGAGAGAAGGTTGTAAATAAATAAAATAAATACAATATGATGCCAAATTCAGTTATGCTTACAAGGTCTGGGAGTTGTGTTAAGAGATAGAAAAATATGATATGGAATTAAGTTATAAAAAAGTCCTGGAAGCTAAGAGAGAAACTTGTAAAATGGATAATTATATGAACCAGCCGCCAGCGTGTCGCCCAACGTGAAATCAGCGACGCTTTCTCCAGTGCCGCGTGTGTGTGTGTTGGTGGGGCTGTGAGGAACGTTTCTGGCGGCTTTCTCCTGAGTAACCAACGTTTTGCTCTCCTTTTTTCTTCTTTTTGTTTTGATGTTTTGTTTTTGTTTTTGTTGTTTTGTTGTTTTGTTTTGTTTTTGCATTTGTTCTTGTTTTTCCTTTCTTTCTTTTCTTGTTTTGTTTTTGTTTTTTTCTTTTCCTTTCTTTCTTTCTTTTTCTTCTTTTCTTTTTCTATTTGTTCTTTTTCTTCGTGCTACAACAACAACAACAACAACAACAACCACTACTATTACTACTACTACTACTACTACTACTACTACTGCTGCTGCTACTACTTCTACTTTTTTTTTTTTTACAACATAAATGATACCTCCACCCATGTTTATTTTCCCGACACATAATCATGGAGGGCTCCATAGCTTGGAGGTCATTAGCCCTAACTCTGTTCGCTAATGACTGTGGCATCCAACCATATCACTAATACTACCTGACACTAAATCACCTATCATCTATTACGTCTAGATTCCCCTTTCCTTCCCTACTCCAGTCACTCCCGACCCACCCTAATGTCACTCTCCACCACTGTGGCTTCATAGTCCATATTGGAGATGTTGGTGGCTTTTGGGCCAGAGTGTCTGGTGCCCCTGAGACATAGGATGGCCGACCTGAGCAGGGAGAACGAGAGGCGACACCTCATCCAGGCGACAACGTGGCTCCTTTGCTGATGCTTCTTTTCTGAGCCCTGGGACCCATCCCGCCGGATGTGGTGAAGACGAGGGGGGTGAAGCTGCCCTGATCCACATGTTGGATTCTTTCACCGTATGCCCTTGTCTTCTCCTGCTCGTTCCTGTGTTGGGCGGCTTGCAGGGGCAGCTCACGGTGACAGGCAGCCATCGGGTCGAATATGCGGATGTCCATGAACGCCCGCTGTCCGCGCACCCAGAATCCGCGGGCACTTACATCAACCCGTGCCTCCTGTGAAGTATTGGCTGTCCTGTACCGAAGGTGTTCGCCGTCCAGGGGAAGCAGTGCCGGCTCGGTAGTGACGTCTTGGCATACCTCTCCGAGCATGCTGGCTGTCAGATCCCCCACTTCATCGTGTCGAATACAGACAAAGCCTCCTTTTTTACATGTCATGGTGTGGGTGACATCATTTGGTGATCCACATGCACAGAGATCAGGCAGTCCCTCAATCGGCCAGCCATATCTCAGAGCAATGGCGTCGACAAATTCTTGTTTGTTGAGGCTGAAGCCCTTTGCTCTGATTGGTAATGACGTTAGCCAGCTAGAGGCGCCTGCCTCCTGTGCTGTGTGTATTTTCTACCCATTTCTGTGGACAGGTGGTGTGTAAGACGGTCCAGCTCGTCTTTTTGGGCCTGTTGTCTTTCTTCTGAGATTTTTCTTTTAATATCTCTTATTTCTCTTTGGTCTATCTCGCCCTCTGCCTCCTGAGCGATGATCCTGTTGATGAGTGACCTGGTAAGGCTGATGGAGTTTTGGTTTTCCTTATCTGCCAGCTTCTCAGGGTTGGTGATCCCCATCCCACCCAGTCTTGGGGGGTTACTTCTACTACTACTATTACAACAACAACAGTAACAACTACATCTATTATCACTTCAACTACTACTTCAACTACTACTACTACTACTACTACTACTACTACTACTACTACTACCACCACCACCACCACATCACCTGTTTGCGTGTTACTTTACCAAGAGGGTCAATAGATGTTTTGAAGCTCTCTGAATCCTCTCTGCTCGGTTGTTTTGGTGGGGACAGCGGGGGTCATAAAGGGTCACGAGCGGTCAGAGGTCACGGTAAACAAGAGGTCAGGTCAGGTCAGGGAGGGTCAGGAGGCATAGCAGGTCACGCGGTTAGTTTTAATATACTGCTCTTTGTAATGTTGTTTACGTTCACTTTCTCCGTCTGTGTTTTTTTTCCTCTTATTTTTACTGGTTCTTGTTCTTCCTCCTGTTCTTGATCTGCTGGTTCTTCTAGTTATTCGTGTTCTTGATCTTTTTCTAGTTCTTAATCTGGTTCTTCCTTTCTACTCGTATTTTTTATGGTGCTGTTGTTCTTGTTTTTCTCGTTTTTTTTCTGTGCCTGGTTTTGTCCTATAATGATGAAAGGAGACAATTAGTTTCTGTGCGCGTCCAACGTAGATCGATAGAAGAGTGGTAAAGATAATAATACTTCCACATAGTTTCAACAGTATAACAAAATATATTTCCTACATCTTTATAAATACGGCTATTTACATATACATTTGTCTCAAGGGATGCGCGTACGTATAATACAGTTGTACCACATGTAACACTGACCAGAGCCTGTTGTGTGTGTGTGTGTGTGTGTGTGTGTGTGTGTGTAATTCACCACGGCCTGATCACGAGTTGGACTCGCTTTCGCCAGCAGGTACCCTCCCGACACGAGGAAGTGCATGCTCATTATCGTCGATCTCTGGGTACTGCCAGGACCTCACACACCACACACCCCATCCCCCTTGGTCAAGGGGGGACAGTAACCACTCCTAGTCAACGGAAAGAATCCGGCCTGAGCGGGGCTCGAACCGCCGCCTGTTTGACCTTGAAGCCTTGCAGCGCCGCGCTCTAACCGATTGAGCTACCGGAGCGGTGTGTGTATATGTGTGTGTGTGTGTGTGTGTGTGTGTGTGTGTGTGTGTGTAATGGTCTGATCACACAACAGTCTCACGATTGCCAACTATTACTTTTCCCGGATGAGCGACTCACAAGTGACGGATCTCTGGGTACGGGCTACGTGCTTGTGTATGTGTGACGTTTCTGGCTATTGCACAATAAATATTATAAATACACCCCTTCAAACACTGCATGCACGCTTCACACACACACACACACACACACACACACACACACACACACACACACACACACACACACACACATACACACACATTATCACATACGTCAGCCACCAGTGGCACTCAGTTGTCTGTAGTTCCCCGCCTGTCCCTATACGAGTACTCGGGCTCCATCGCCTCACGCCTCGGGGGTCCAGGGGTTTGGTGCGGGGCGGGGCAGGGATAAACTGAAGGAGGTGGGGGCGGCGGGGAGCCTAGGGTGACCCGCAAGTCAGCCCCGGGAGAGCGAGGCCCGGCGTGCCTTGAGGAGGAGGCGGCGCAGGAGGTCCATGACCTCGGGCAGACCCTCGCCGGTGACGGCACAGGCGGGTGCAAGGCCCCAGGGCTGGGCGGGCGGCAGGTCGTGCAGGCCGAGGGCGTCAGCCATGGCGGCGGGCGTTCTGGCATCCGGCAGATCCTGTTTGTTGGCCAGCACCAGCAGCGGCGGCCGTGAGCGGCGCAGCGCGGCGCTCTGTGCCGCTTGCCGGCGCACCAGGACGTGCAACTCGTGGCGCGCCTCCTCCAGCCGCTCCTCGCCGCTGCTGGCATCCACCACGAACAGCACCGCGTCGGCGCCGCGCGTGTAGGCGCGCCAAAGGGTTCGCACGTGATCATCGCCGCCCACGTCCCATGCCACCCAGGAGCAACCGCCGCCCCGCAAACATTCGCAGTTGAAGCCGACGGTGGGCACGGTGTTCACGTAGTGGCCGTACTTGAGCCGCAGCAGCGCCGTGGTCTTGCCCGACGAGTCGAGGCCCACGAAGACCAGTGTGGGCGGCCCCGCCACGAGCCCCGCCAGGCTCCTGTCCCAACAGCTGCATGTGTGGCGAGGCGCGGCGCGGCAGTGTGCGCACTGCCCGTGTCCACCTGCCAACCCGCACACAGCCACACTGGCCTGGCCGGCCGCCGCATGCCACACGCGTGCCGCCACTCTCACATTCATCCTGGCCACCTTCCTCCTCCTCCTCCTCCTCCCCCTCCTCCTCCTCCTTTTCCTCAGCCATTCGTCTGAGTAGCCAGAGTGCCCTGTAAGTGGCCTACAAAGTACCCCTGTGAGCTGCTACGTAGCATTCTACAGTAGGCAACACAGTTGATACAGTGCAGCCTTCTGAGTAGTAGCCTAAAACAGTCCACTGCTCAGCTGGAGTAGCAGACAGCGTTGGGCACTCTACGGAGTACACTACTCAACAGTCACAGAGTAGACGCTGCAACGTGTTGGAGGCGGCAGTGTGTCCAGCAGTTGTGGGCACCGCTAACCAAAAAGTTAGCTTCGCTAACTGGTGATCCACTGACCATAATATTAACTTCGCATATGCTAAACCGCTAAACCAATAAAGAAATAAGTGGAAGCTAACGCTAACCGCTAACCGCTATTTTACTGTATATGGATTTATCTTCGGTTTAATATTTTGGCTCTAAAATCCTTAAAAACAGACCTAGTGAACTGAAATTTCAATGAGTTGTAGCTTAGACAATAGATTTCACTAATAAGCGTCCAGTTACCCTATTTTAATGATTAATTTACCCAAAAGTGGAAGCCCTGGAATTATTGCGCCATGTGGCTCAGCTGGTGCTGTGTCTGTCCACAAACCTGTATGATTTTTTTAGTGGACTTAAAGTTGGCGGACGAGAAACTATATTCAGCGGAAGCTAATTGGTTCACTAGCACTTTACAAAGTTAACAAAAAATCTAATCACCTAATGAAAAAACTTGCCTCGCTAATCAGCGGTTAGCGGGTTAAGCCCCGGTCACATATGCGGGTACGGGTGGTCCACGAGTTGAATTTTAAACCCGCTAATAACGCGTGGTAGGACGCGGATGACGCGTGGATGTGGCGCTAATGGTGCGCTACAACCCGTGGTAGAAAATCAACCCGCGCTAGAAAGTTTTGGAAAGTTCAAAACTTTGAGGCGCGGGTGCCCACGGGTCGCACCCGCGGGTGACGCGTTGATAACCCGTGGACAATGCGTGTTAACGCGCAGATAAGGCGCTGATAAGCCGTGGTGACCCGTGATAGGCCGGGTTAGAAGAACCGTGGCCAACACTGCATATCACACGACATTACCTGGAAACATATCACACGACATTACCTGGAAACATATCACACGACATTACCTGGAAACATATCACACAACATTACCTGGAAACATATCACACGATATTACCTGGAAACATATCACACGACATTACCTGGAAACATATCACACGACATTACCTGGAAACATATCACACGACATTACCTGGAAACATATCACACGACATTACCTGGAAACATATCACACGACATTACCTGGAAACATATCACACGACATTACCTGGAAACATATCACACGACATTACCTGGAAACATATCACACGACATTACCTGGAAACATATCACACGACATTACCTGGAAACATATCACACAACATTACCTGGAAACATATCACACGATATTACCTGGAAACATATCACACGACATTACCTGGAAACATATCACACGACATTACCTGGAAACATATCACACGACATTACCTGGAAACATATCACACGACATTACCTGGAAACATATCACACGACATTACCTGGAAACATATCACACGACATTACCTGGAAACATATCTCACGACATTACCTGGAAACATATCACACAACATTACCTGGAAACATATCACACAACATTACCTGGAAACATATCACACGACATTACCTAGAAACATATCACACGACATTACCTGGAAACATATCACACAACATTACCTGGAAACATATCACACGATATTACCTGGAAACATATCACACGACATTACCTGGAAACATATCACACCACATTACCTGGAAACATATCACACGACATTACCTGGAAACATATCACACAACATTACCTGGAAACATATCACACAACATTACCTGGAAACATATCACACGACATTACCTGGAAACATATCACACAACATTACCTGGAAACATATCACACAACATTACCTGGAAACATATCACACGATATTACCTGAAAGCATATCACACGACATTACCTGGAAACATATCACACAACATTACCTGGAAACATATCACACAACATTACCTGGAAACATATCACACAACATTACCTGGAAACATATCACATGACATAACCTAGAAACATATCACACAACATTACCTGGAAACATATCACACAACATTACCTGGAAACATATCACACGACATTACCTGGAAACATATCACATGACATAACCTGGAAACATATCACACAACATTACCTGAAAACATATCACACGACATTACCTGGAAACATATCACACACCATTACCTGGAAACATATCACACAACATTACCTGGAAAAGAAACATATAACACAACATTACCTGGAGAGGGAACATCACACAACATTACCTGGAGAGGAAACATATCAAACAAGATTACCTTGAGAGGAAACATATCACACACCATTACCTGGAAAGGAGACATATAAAAAAATATTACCTTGAAAGGGAACATATCACACAACATTACCTTGAAAGGAAACATATCACACAACATTTCCTTGGAAGGAAACATAGCACATAACATTACCTGGAAAGGAAACATATCACACTACATTACCTGGAGAGGGAACATATCAAACAACATTACCTGAAAAGAGAACATATCAAACAACATTACCTGGAAAGGGAACATGTCACACAACATTACCTGGAGAGGGGACATATCACACAACATTACCTAGAAAGGGAACATATAACACAACATTACCTGGAGAGGGAACATATCACACAACATTACCTGGAAAGGGAACATATCACACAACATTACCTGGAAAGGGAACATATCACACAACATTACCTGGAAAGGGAACATATCACACAACATTACATGGAAAGGGAACATATCACACAACATTACCTGGAAAGGAAACATATCACACAACATTACCTGGAAAGGAAACATATCACAAAACATTACCTTGAAAGGGAACATATCAAACAACATTACCTGGAAAGAGAACATATCACACAACTTTACCTGGAAAGGGAACATATCACACAACATTACATGGAAAGGGAACATATCACACAACATTACCTGGAAAGGGAACATATCACATAACATTACCTTGAAAGGGAACATATCACACAACATTACCTTGAAAGGAAACATATCACCAACATTACCTGGACAGGAAACATATCACACTACATTGCCTGGAAAGGAAACATATCACACAGCATTACCTGGAAAGGAAACTTAGCACACAATATTACCTGGAGAGTAAACTTATCACACAACATTGCCTGGAGAGGAAACATATCACACAACATTACTTGGAAAGGAAACTTATCACACAACATTACCTGGAGAATAAACTTATCACACAACATTACCTGGAGAATAAACTTATCACACAACATTACCTGGAGAGGGAACATTTCATACAACATTACCTGGATAGTAAACATATCACACAACATTACCTGGAAAGGAAACATATCACACAACATTACCTGGAGAAGAAACATCATACAACATTATCCGGGGATTTAACATATCACACAACTTTACATGGTGAGGGAACATATCACACAACATTACCTGGAGAGGGAACATATCACACAACATTACCTGGAGAGGGAACAAATCACACAACATTACCTTGAAAGGAAACATATCACACAACATTACCTGGAGAGGGAACATATCACACAACATTACCTTGAAAGGAAACATCACACAACATTACCTGGAGAGGGAACATATCACACAACATTACCTGAAGAGGGAACATATCACACAACATTACCTGGAGAGAAAACATATCACACAACATTACCTGGAGAGGGAATATATCACACAACATTACCTGGAGAGGGAACATATCACACAACATTACCTGGAAAGGGAACATATCACACAACATTACCTGGAGAGGGAACATATCACACAACATTACCTGGAAAGGGAACATATCACACAACATTACCTGGAGAGGGAACATATCACACAACATTACCTGAAGAGGGAACATATCAAACAACATTACCTGGAAAGGGAACATATCACACAACATTACCTGGAGAGGGAACATATCACACAACATTACCTGGAGAGGAAACATATCACACAACATTACCTGGAGAGGGAACATATCACACAACATTACCTGGAAAGGGAACATATCACACAACATTACCTGGAGCGGGAACATATCACTCATCATTACCTGAAGAGGGAACATATCACATAAAATTACCTGAAGAGAGAACATATCACACAACATTACCGGGAGCGGGAACATATCACACAACATTACTTGGAGAAGGAACGTATCACACAACATTACCTGGAAAGGGAACATATCACACAACATTACTTGGAGAAGGAACATATCACACAACGTTACCTGAAAAAGAACATATCACACAACATTACCTGGAGAGGGAACATTTCACACAACATTACCTGGAGAGGGAACATTTCAAACAACATTACCTGGAGCGGGAACATATCACACAACATTACCTGAAGAGGGAACATATCACACAACATTACCTGGAGAGGGAACATATCACATAACATTACCTGGAGAGGGAACATATCACACAACATTACCTGGAGCGGGAACATATCACACAACATTACCTGAAGAGGGAACATATCACACAACATTACCTGGAGAGGGAACATATCACACAACATTACCTGGAGAAGGAACATATCACATAACATTACGTGGAGAGGGAACATATCACACAACATTACCTGGAGAGGGAACATATCACACAACGTTACCTGGAGAGGGAACATATCACACAACATTACCTGGAGAGGGAACATATCACATAACATTACGTGGAGAGGGAACATATCACACAACATTACCTGGAGAGGGAACATATCACATAACATTACCTGGAAAGGGAACATATCACACAACATTACCTGGAGAGGGAACATATCACACAACGTTACCTGGAGAGGGAACATATCACACAACATTACCTGGAGAGGGAACATATCACACAACGTTACCTGAAAAAGAACATAGCACACAACATTACCTGGAGAGGGAACATATACACAACGTTACCTTGAAAGGAAACATATGAAACAACATTACCTGGAGAGGGAATATATCACACAACAGTACCTTGAAAGGAAACATATCACACAACATTACCTGGAAAAAGAACATATCACACAACAATACCTTGAAAGAAAACATATCACACAACATTACCTTGAAAAGAAACATATCACACAACATTACCTGGAAAGGGATCATATCACACAACATTACCTTGAAAGGAAACATATCATACAACATTACCTGGAAATGGAACATATCACACAACATTACCTGGAAAGGGAACATATCACACAACATTACCTGGAAAGGGATCATATCACACAACATTACCTTGAAAGGAAACATATCATACAACATTACCTGGAAATAGAACATATCACACAATATTACCTGGAAAGGGAACATATCACACAACATTACCTGTTGCGGGAACATATCACACAACATTACCTGGAGAGGGAACATATCACATAACATTACCTGAAGAGAGAACATATCACACAACATTACCTGGAAAGGGAACATATCACACAACATTACCTGGAAAGGAAACATATCACACAACATTAACTGGAAAGGGAACATATCACACAACATTACCTGGAAAGGGAACATATCACACAACATTACCTGGAAAGGGAACATATCACACAACATTACCTGGAAAGGAAACATATCACACAACATTACCTGGAAATGGAAAATATCACACAACATTACCTGGAAATGGAACATAAAACACAACATTACCTGGAAAGGGAACATATCACACTACATTACCTGGAAATGGAACATAAAACACAACATTACATGGAAATGGAACATATCACACAACATTACCTGGAAATGGAACATATCACACAACATTACCTGGAAATGGAACATATCACACAACATTACATGGAAATAGAACATATCACACAACATTACATGGAAATGGAACATATCACACAACATTACATGGAAATAGAACATATCACACAACATTACATGGAAATGGAACATATCACACAACATTACATGGAAATGGAACATATCACACAACATTACATGGAAATAGAACATATCACACAACATTACATGGAAATGGAACATATCACACAACATTACATGGAAATGGAACATATCACACAACATTACATGGAAATGGAACATATCACACAACATTACCTGGAAATGGAACATATCACACAACATTACATGGAAATGGAACATATCACACAACATTACCTGGAAATGGAACATATCGCACAACATTACATGGAAATGGAACATATCACACAATATTACCTTGAAAGGAAACATATCACACAACATTACCTGGAAAGGAAACATATCACACTACATTACCTGGAGAGGGAACATATCACACAACATTACCTGGAGAGGGAACATATCACACAACATTACCTGGAAAGGGAACATATCACACAATATTACCTTGAAAGGAAACATATCACACAACATTACCTGGAAAGGAAACATATCACACAACATTACCTGGAGAGGAAACATATCACACAACATTACCTTGAGAGGAAACATATCACACAACATTACCTGGAGAGGGAACATATCACACAACATTACCTGGAGAGGGAACATATCACACAACATTACCTGGAGAGGGAACATATCACACAACATTACCTGGAGAGGAAACATATCACACAACATTACCTGGAGAGGGAACATATCACACAACATTACCTGGAGAGGGAACATATCACACAACATTACATGGAAATAGAACATATCACACAACATTACATGGAAATGGAACATATCACACAACATTACCTGGAAAGGAAACATATCACACTACATTACCTGGAGAGGGAACATATCACACAACATTACCTGGAGAGGGAACATATCATACAACATTACCTGGAGAGGAAACATATCACACAACATTACCTTGAGAGGAAACATATCACACAACATTACCTGGAGAGGGAACATATCACACAACATTACCTGGAGAGGGAACATATCACACAACATTACCTGGAGAGGGAACATATCACACAACATTACCTGGAGAGGGAACATATTACTCAACATTACCTGGAAAGGAAACATATCACACAACATTACCTGGAGAGGAAACATATCACACAACATTACCTGGAGAGGGAACATATCACACAACATTACCTGGAGAGGGAACATATCACACAACATTACCTGGAGAGGGAACATATCACACAACATTACCTGGAAAGGGAACATATCACACAACATTACCTTGAAAGGAAACATATCACACAACATTACCTGGAGAGGGAACATATCCCACAAAATTACCTTGAGAGGGAACATATCACACAACATTACCTTGAAAGGGAACATATCACACAACATTACCTTGAAAGGAGACATATCACACAACATTACCTGGAAAGGGAACATATCACACAACATTACCTGGAGAGGAAACATATCACACAACATTACCTGGAGAGGAAACATATCACACAACATTACCTGGAGAGGGAATATATCACACAACATTACCTGGAGAGGTAACATATCACACAACATTACCTTGAGAGGGAACATATCACACAACATTACCTGGAAAGGGAACATATCACACAACATTACCATGAGAGGAAACATATCACACAATATTACCTGGAGAGGAAACAAACACACAACATTACCTTGAGAGGGAACATATCACACAACATTACCTGGAGAGGAAACATATCACACAACATTACCATGAGAGGAAACATATCACACAATATTACCTGGAGAGGAAACATATCACACAACATTACCTTGAGAGGGAACATATCACACAACATTACCTGGAAAGGGAACATATCATACAACATTACCTGGAAAAGAAACATATCACACAACATTACCTGGAAAGGGAACATATCACACAACATTACCTGGAGAGGAAACATATCACACAACATTACCTGGAAAGGGAACATATTACACAACTTTATCTGGAGAGGAAACATATCACACAACATTACCTGGAGAGGAAACATATCACACAACATTACCTGAAGAGGGAACATATCACACAACATTACCTGGAAAGGGAACATATCACACAACATTACCTGGAGAGGAAACATATCACACAACATTACCTGGAGAGGAAAGATATCACACAACATTACCTGGAGAGGAAACATATCACACAACATTACCTGGAGAGGAAACATATCACACAACATTACCTGGAGAGGAAAGATATCACACAATAGTACCTGGAGTGGAAACATATCACACAACATTACTTGGACAGGGAACATATCACACAACATTACCTGGAGAGGGAACATATCACACAACATTACCTGGAGAGGAAACATATCACACAACATTACCTGGATAAGAAACATATCACACAATAGTACCTGGAGAGGAAACATATCACACAACATTACCTGGAGAGGAAAAATACACGCAACATTACCTGGAAAGGAAACATATCACACAACATTACCTGGAAAGGAAACTTATCACACAACATTACCTGGACAGGAAACATATCACACGACATTACCTGGAGAGGGAACATATCACAGAACATTGCCTTGAGAGGGAACATATCACACAACATTGCCTGGAGAGGGAACATATCACACAACATTACCTGGAGAGGGAACATATCACACAACATTACCTGGAGAGGGAACATATCACACAACATTACCTGGAGAGGGAACATAACACACAACATTACCTGGAGAGGGAACATATCACACAACATTACCTGGAGAGGGAACATATCACACAACATTACCTGGAAAGGAAACATATCACACAACATTACCTGGAGAGGAAACATATCACACAACATTACCTGGAAAGGAAACATATCAAACAACATTACCTGGAAAGGGAACATATCACACAACATTACCTGGAGAGGGAACATATCACACAACATTACCTGGAGAGGGAACATATCACACAACATTACCTGGAAATGGAACATAAAACACAACTTTACCTGGAAAGGGAACATATCACACTACATTACCTGGAAATGAAATATATCACACAACATTTCCTGGAAATGGAACATATCAGACAATATTACCTTGAATGGAAACATATCACACAACATTACCTGGAAAGGAAACATATCACACAACATTACCTGGGAAGGGAACATATCACACAACATTACCTGGAGAGGTAACATATCACACAACATTTCCTGGAGGGGGAACATATCACACAACATTACCTGGTAAGGGAACATATCACACAACATTACCTGGAAAGGGAACATATCACACAACATTACCTGGAGAGGGAGCATATCACACAACATTACCTTGAAAGGGAACATATCACACAACATTACCTGGAGAGGGAACATATCCCACAACATTACCTTGAGAGGGAACATATCACACAACATTACCTTGAAAGGGAACATATCACACAACATTACCTTGAAAGGAAACATATCACACAACATTACCTGGAGAGGGAACATATCACACAACATTACCTGGAGAGGAAACATATCACACAACATTACCTGGCGAGAGAACATATCACACAACATTACCTGGAGAGGAAACATATCACATAACATTACCTGGATATTAAACATATCACACAACATTACCTGGAGAGGAAACATATCACACAACATTACCTGGAGAGGGAACATATCACACAACATTACCTGGCGAGGGAACATATCACAGAACATTACCTGAAGAGGAAACATATCACACAACATTACCTGGAGAGGGAACATATCACACTACATTACCTGGAGAGGGAACATATCACACAACATTACCTGGAGAGGGAACATATCACACAACATTACCTTGAGAGGTAACATATCACACAACATTACCTGGAGAGGGAACATATCACACAACATTACCTGGAGAGGGAACATATCACACAACATTACCTGGAGAGGGAACATATCACACAACATTACCTGGAGAGTGAACATATCACACAACATTACATGGAGAGGTAACATATCACAGAACATTGCCTGAAGAGGGAACATATCACACAACATTACCTAGAAAGGAAACATATCACACAACATTACCTGGAGAGGAAACATATCACACAACATTACCTGGAGAGGGAACATATCACACAACATTACCTGGAGAGGGAACATATCACACAACATTACCTGGAAAGGAAACGTATCACACAACATTACCTGGAGAGAAAACATATCACACGACATTACCTGGAGAGGGAACATATCACACAACATTACCTGTAGAGGAAAAATACACACAACATTACATGGAAAGGAAATATATCACACAACATTACCTGGAAAGGAAACATATCACACAACATTACCTGGAGAGGAAACATATCACACGACATTACCTGGAGAGGGAACATATCACACAACATTACCTGGCGAGGGAACATATCACAGAACATTACCTGAAGAGGAAACATATCACACAACATTACCTGGAGAGGGAACATATCACACAACATTACCTGGAGAGTGAACATATCACACAACATTACATGGAGAGGTAACATATCACAGAACATTGCCTGAAGAGGGAACATATCACACAACATTACCTAGAAAGGAAACATATCACACAACATTACCTGGAGAGGAAACATATCACACAACATTACCTGGAGAGGGAACATATCACACAACATTACCTGGAGAGGGAACATATCACACAACATTACCTGGAAAGGAAACGTATCACACAACATTACCTGGAGAGAAAACATATCACACGACATTACCTGGAGAGGGAACATATCACACAACATTACCTGGAGAGTGAACATATCACACAACATTACCTGGAGAGGGAACATATCACAGAACATTACCTGAAGAGGGAACATATCACACAACATTACCTGGAGAGGGAACATATCACACAACATTACCTGGAGAGGGAACATATCACACAACATTACATAGAGAGGGAACATATCACACAACATTACCTGGAGAGGGAATACATCACACAACATTACCTGGAAATGGAACATATCACACAACATTACCTGGAGAGGGAACACATCACACAACATTACCTTGAGAGGGAACATATCACACAACGTTACCTGGAGAGGGAACACATCACACAACATTACCTGGAGAGGGAACACATCACACAACATTACCTGGAGAGGGAACACATCACACAACATTACCTGGAGAGGGAACACATCACACAATATTACCTGGAAAGGGAACATATCACACAACATTACCTAGAGAGGAAACATATTACACAACTTTATCTGGAGAGGAAACATATCACACAACATTACCTGGAGAGGGAACATATCACACAACATTACCTGGAGAGGGAACATATCACACAACATTACCTGGAGAGGAAAGATATCACATAATAGTACCTGGAGTGGAAACATATCACACAACATTACCTGGAGAGGAAAGATATCACATAATAGTACCTGGAGTGGAAACATATCACAGAACATTACTTGGACAGGGAACATATCACACAACATTACCTGGAGAGGGAACATATCACACAACATTACCTGGAGAGGAAACATATCACACAACATTACCTGGATAAGAAACATATCACACAATAGTACCTGGAGAGGAAACATATCACACAACATTACCTGGAGAGTAAAAATACACGCAACATTACCTGGAAAGGAAACATATCACACAACATTACGTGGAAAGGAAACTTATCACACAAAATTACCTGGACAGGAAATATATCACACGACATTACCTGGAGAGGGAACATATCACACAACATTGCCTTGAGAGGGAACATATCACACAACATTACCTGGAGAGGGAACATATCACACAACATTACCTGGAGAGGGAACATATCACACAACATTACCTGGAGAGGGAACATATCACACAACATTACCTGGAGAGGGAACATAACACACAACATTACCTGGAGAGGGAACATATCACACAACATTACCTGGAGAGGGAACATATCACACAACATTACCTGGAAAGGAAACATATCACACAACATTACCTGGAGAGGAAACATATCACACTACATTACCTGGAAAGGAAACATATCAAACAACATTACCTGGAAAGGGAACATATCACACAACATTACCTGGAGAGGGAACATATCACACAACATTACCTGGAGAGGGAACATATCACACAACATTACCTGGAAATGGAACATAAAACACAACTTTACTTGGAAAGGGAAAATATCACACTACATTACCTGGAAACGAAATATATCACACAACATTTCCTGGAAATGGAACATATCAGACAATATTACCTTGAATGGAAACATATCACACAACATTACCTGGAAAGGAAACATATCACACAACATTACCTGGAAAGGGAACATATCACACAACATTACCTGGAGAGGTAACATATCACACAACATTTCCTGGAGGGGGAACATATCACACAACATTACCTGGTAAGGGAACATATCACACAACATTACCTGGAAAGGGAACATATCACACAACATTACCTGGAGAGGGAGCATATCACACAACATTACCTTGAAAGGGAACATATCACACAACATTACCTGGAGAGGGAACATATCCCACAACATTACCTTGAGAGGGAACATATCACACAACATTACCTTGAAAGGGAACATATCACACAACATTACCTTGAAAGGAAACATATCACACAACATTACCTGGAGAGGGAACATATCACACAACATTACCTGGAGAGGAAACATATCACACGACATTACCTGGAGAGGGAACATATCACACAACATTACCTGGCGAGGGAACATATCACAGAACATTACCTGAAGAGGAAACATATCACACAACATTACCTGGAGAGGGAACATATCACACAACATTACCTGGAGAGTGAACATATCACACAACATTACATGGAGAGGTAACATATCACAGAACATTGCCTGAAGAGGGAACATATCACACAACATTACCTAGAAAGGAAACATATCACACAACATTACCTGGAGAGGAAACATATCACACAACATTACCTGGAGAGGGAACATATCACACAACATTACCTGGAGAGGGAACATATCACACAACATTACCTGGAAAGGAAACGTATCACACAACATTACCTGGAGAGAAAACATATCACACGACATTACCTGGAGAGGGAACATATCACACAACATTACCTGGAGAGGAAAAATACACACAACATTACATGGAAAGGAAATATATCACACAACATTACCTGGAAAGGAAACATATCACACAACATTACCTGGAGAGGAAACATATCACACGACATTACCTGGAGAGGGAACATATCACACAACATTACCTGGCGAGGGAACATATCACAGAACATTACCTGAAGAGGAAACATATCACACAACATTACCTGGAGAGGGAACATATCACACAACATTACCTGGAGAGTGAACATATCACACAACATTACATGGAGAGGTAACATATCACAGAACATTGCCTGAAGAGGGAACATATCACACAACATTACCTAGAAAGGAAACATATCACACAACAATACCTGGAGAGGAAACATATCACACAACATTACCTGGAGAGGGAGCATATCACACAACATTACCTGGAGAGGGAACATATCACACAAGATTACCTGGAAAGGAAACGTATCACACAACATTACCTGGAGAGAAAACATATCACACGACATTACCTGGAGAGGGAACATATCACACAACATTACCTGGAGAGTGAACATATCACACAACATTACCTGGAGAGGGAACATATCACAGAACATTACCTGAAGAGGGAACATATCACACAACATTACCTGGAGAGGGAACATATCACACAACATTACCTGGAGAGGGAACATATCACACAACATTACCTAGAGAGGGAACATATCACACAACATTACCTGGAGAGGGAACACATCACACAACATTACCTGGAAATGGAACATATCACACAACACTACCTGGAGAGGGAACACATCACACAACATTACCTTGAGAGGGAACGTATCACACAACGTTACCTGGAGAGGGAACACATCACACAACATTACCTGGAGAGGGAACATATCACACAACATTACCTGGAGAGGGAACACATAACACAACATTACCTGGAGAGGGAACACATCACACAATATTACCTGGAAAGGGAACACATCACACAACATTACCTGGAGAGGAAACATATCACACAACATTACCTGGAGAGGAAACATATCACACAACATTACCTGGAAAGGAAACATATCACAGAACATTACCTGGAGAGGAAACATATCACACAACATTACCTGGAGAGGAGACATATCACACAACATTACCTGGAGAGATAACATATCACACAACATTACCTGGAGAGGAAACATATCACACAACATTACCTGGATAGAGAACATATCACACAACATTACCCGGAAAGGAAACGTATCACACAACATTACCTGGAGAGGGAACATATCACACAACATTACCTGGAGAGGGAACATATCACACAACATTACCTGAAGAGGAAACATATCACACAACATTACCTGGAGATGGAACATATCACACAACATTACCTGGAGAGGGAACATATCACACAACATTACCTGGAGAGGAAACATATCACACAACATTACCTGGAGAGGGAACATATCACATAACATTACCTGGAGAGGGAACATATCACACAACATTACCTGGAGAGGAAACATATCACACAACATTACCTGGAAAGGGAACATATCACACAACATTACCCGGAAAGGAAACATATCACACAACATTACCTGGAGAGGGAACATATCACACAACATTACCTGGAGAGGGAACATATCACACAACATTACCTGGAGAGGGAACATATCACACAACATTACCTGGAGAGGGAACATATCACATAACATTACCTGGAGAGGAAACATATAACACAACATTACCTGGAGAGGGAATATATCACACAACATTACCTGGAAAGGGAACATATCACTCTACATTACCTGGAAAGGGAACATATCACACAACATTACCTGGAAAGGGAACATATAACACAACATTACCTTGAAAGGGAACATATCACACAACATTACCTGGAAAGGAAACATATCACTCAACTTTACCTGGAGAGGAAACATATCACACAATATTACCTGGAAAGGGAACATATCACACAACATTACCTGGAGAGGAAACATATCACACAATATTACATGGAGAGGAAACATATCACACAACATTACCTTGAGAGGGAACATATCACACAACATTACCTGGAAAGGAAACATATCACACAACATTACCAGGAAAGGGAACATATCACACAACATTACCTTGAGAGGGAACATATCACACAACATTACCTGGAGAGGAAACATATCACACAACATTACCTTGAGAGGGATACTATCACACAACAATACCTGGAAAGGAAACATATCACACAACATTATCTGAAAAGGAAACATATCACACAACATTACCTGGAAATGGAACATATCACACAACATTACCTGGAAAGGGAACATATCACACAACATTACCTGGAAAGGGAACATATCACACAACATTACCTGGAAAGGGAACATATCACACAACATTATCTGAAAAGGAAACATATCACACAACATTACCTGGAAAGGAAACATATCACACAACATTACCTGGAAAGGGAACATATCACACAACATTACCTGGAAAGGGAACATATCACACAACATTACCTGGAAAGGGAACATATCACACAACATTATCTGAAAAGGAAACATATCACACAACATTACCTGGAAAGGAAACATATCACACAACATTACCTGGAAAGGGAACATATCACACAACATTACCTGGAAAGGAAACATATCACACAACATTACCTGGAAAGGAAACATATCACACAATATTACCTGGAAAGGGAACATATCACACAACATTACCTGGAGAGGAAACATATCACACAATATTACTTGGAGAGGAAACATATCACACAACATTACCTTGAGAGGGAACATATCACACAACATTACCTGGAAAGGAAACATATCACACAACATTACCTGGAAAGGGAACATATCACACAACATTACCTTGAGAGGGAACATATCACACAACATTACCTGGAGAGGAAACATATCACACAACATTACCTTGAGAGGGATACTATCACACAACAATACCTGGAAAGGAAACATATCACACAACATTATCTGAAAAGGAAACATATCACACAACATTACCTGGAAATGGAACATATCACACAACATTACCTGGAAAGGGAACATATCACACAACATTACCTGGAAAGGGAACATATCACACAACATTACCTGGAAAGGGAACATATCACACAACATTATCTGAAAAGGAAACATATCACACAACATTACCTGGAAAGGAAACATATCACACAACATTACCTGGAAAGGGAACATATCACACAACATTACCTGGAAAGGGAACATATCACACAACATTACCTGGAAAGGGAACATATCACACAACATTATCTGAAAAGGAAACATATCACACAACATTACCTGGAAAGGAAACATATCACACAACATTACCTGGAAAGGGAACATATCACACAACATTACCTGGAAAGGAAACATATCACACAACATTACCTGGAAAGGAAACATATCACACAATATTACCTGGAAAGGGAACATATCACACAACATTACCTGGAGAGGAAACATATCACACAATATTACTTGGAGAGGAAACATATCACACAACATTACCTTGAGAGGGAACATATCACACAACATTACCTGGAAAGGAAACATATCACACAACATTACCTGGAAAGGGAACGTATCACACAACATTACCTTGAGAGGGAACATATCACACAACATTACCTGGAGAGGAAACATATCACACAACATTACCTTGAGAGGGAACATATCACACAACATTACCTGGAAAGGAAACATATCACACAACATTATCTGAAAAGGAAACATATCACACAACATTACCTGGAAAGGGAACATATCACACAACATTACCTTGAGAGGGAACATATCACACAACATTATCTGAAAAGGAAACATATCACACAACATTACCTGGAAAGGAAACATATCACACAACATTACCTGGAAAGGGAACATATCACACAACATTATCTGGAAAGGGAACGTATCACACAACATTACCTGGAAATGGAACATATCACACAACATTACCTGGAAAGGGAACATATCACACAACATTACCTGGAAAGGAAACATATCACACAATATTACCTGGAAAGGGAACATATCACACAACATTACCTGGAAAGGGAACATATCACACAAGCTCCTCCTGTCCCTCTCACGCCACCCCCGCCACAGTCTCCTCCTGTCCCTCGCACGCCACTCCCGACAACGCCTCCTCCTGCCCCTCGCACACCACACACGCCACCGCCTCCTCCTGTCTTTCGAACGCCACCCACGCGGCCGCCTCCTCCTGTTCCTCGGACGCTAACCCCGCTATCGCCTCATATGGTTCCTCGCACTCTACCCCCGCTACCGCCTCCTCCTGTCCCTCGCACGCCAACCCCGCCACCGCCTCCTCCTTTCCCTCGCACACCACACACGCCACCGCCTCCTCCTGTCTTTCGAACGCCACCCACGCGGCCGCCTCCTCCTGTTCCTCGGACGCTAACCCCGCCATCGCCTCATATGGTTCCTCGCACTTCACCCCCGCTACCGCCTCCTCCTGTCCCTCGCACGCCAACTCCGCCACCGCCTCCTATTGTCCTTCGCATGCCACCACCGCCGCCGCCTCCTCCTGTCTGTCGAACGCCGACCGCGCCACCGCCTCCTTCAGTCATTCGTACCCAACTCCCGCCACTGCCTCCTCCTTTCCCTTGCACGCCGCGCCGGCCACCGCCTCCTCCTGTCTGTCGAACGCCGACCGCGCCACCGCCTCCTTCAGTCATTCGTACGCCACCCCCGTCACCGCTTCTTCCTGTTTCTCAGACGGCAAACTCGCCACCGCCTCCTCCAGTCCATTCCACGCCACCTTCGCCGCAGCCTCATCCTTTCCCTCGCACGACACCCCCGCCGTCGCCTCCTCGTTTCCCTCGCACGACACCCCCGCCCACGCCTCCTCGTTTCCCTCGCACGACACCCCCGCCCACGCCTCCTCGTTTCCCTCGCACGACACCCCCGCCGCAGCCTCTTTCTTTCCCCCGCACGACACCCCCGCCGCAGCCTCCTCGTTTCTCTCGCACGACACCCCTGCCGACGCATCCTCCTTTCCCTCGCACGACACCCCTGCCGACGCATCCTCCTTTCCCTCGCATGACACCCCCGCCGCCGCCTTCTCCTTTCACTCGCACGCCACCCATGCCACCTACTACTCCTTATCCCCGTTATCCCCGCCACAGCCTCCTCATTTCCCTCGCTCGCCACCCCCGCCACCTCCTCCTACTCTCCCTCGAACGTCACCCCCGTAACCGCCTCCTCCTGTCCCTCGCACGCCAACCCTGCCATTGCATTCTCCTGTCCCTCGCAAGCCACCCCCGCCACCACCTCCTATCAATCGAACGACGCCACCGCCTCCTACTGTCCCTCGCACGCCACCCCGCATCAAACCCGGACATATAAGCCAAGATCAACATCCCACCCAGACAATTAAGCCAAGAGCAGCATCCCACCCAGACAGTTAAGCCAAGGTCAGCATCCCACCCAAACAGTTAAGCCTAGATCAGCATCCCACCCAGACAATTTAGCCAAGGTCAGTATCCCACCCTGACAGCTAAGCCAAGTTTAGCATCCCACCCAAACAGCTAAGCCAAGGTCAGCATCCCACCCAGACAGTTAAGCCAAGGTCAGCATCCCACCCAGACAGTTAATCCAAGGTCAGCATCCAACCCAGACAGTTAAGCCAAGGTCAGCATCCACCCAGACAGTTAAGCCAAGGTCAGCATCCCACCCAAACAGTTAAGCCAAGGTCGGCATCCCACCCAGACATTTAAGCCAAGGTCAGCATCCCACCCAAACAGTTAAGCCAAGGTCGGCATCCCACCCAGACAGTTAAGCCAAGGTCAGCATCCCACCCATACAGTTAAGCCAAGGTCAGCATCCCACCCAGACACTTAAGCCAAGGTCAGCATCCCACCCAGACAGTTAAGCCAAGGTCAGCATCCCACCCATACAGTTAAGCCAAGGTCAGCATTCCACCCAGACAGTTAAGCCAAGGTCAGCATCCCACCCATACAGTTAAGCCAAGGTCAGCATCCCACCCAGACACTTAAGCCAAGGTCAGCGTCCCCCCCAGACAGTTAAGCCAAAATCAGCATCCCACCCAGACAGTTAAGCTAAGGTCAGCATCCCACCCAGACAGTTATGTCAAGGTCAGCATCCCACCCAGACAGCTAAGCCAAGGTCAGCATCCCACCCAGACAGTTAAGCCAAGGTCAGCATCCCACCTAGACAGATAAGCCAAGGTCAGCATCCCACCAAGACAGTTAAGCCAAGGTCAGCATCCCACCCAGACAGATAAGCCAAGGTCAGCATCCCACCGAGACAGTTAAGCCAAGGTCAGCATCCCACCCAGACAGTTAAGCCAAGGTCAGCATCCCACCCAGATAGTTAAGCCAAGGTCAGCATCCCACCCAGACAGTTAAGCCAAGGTCAGCATCCCACCCAGACAGTTAAGCCAAGGTCAGCATCCTACCCAGACAGTTAAGCCAAGGTCAGCATCCCACCCAGACAGTTAAGCCAAGGTCAGCATCCCACCCAGATAGTTAAGCCAAGGTCAGCATCCTACCCAGACAGTTAAGCCAAGGTCAGCATCCCACCCAGACAGTTAAGCCAAGGTCAGCATCCCACCCAGATAGTTAAGCCAAGGTCAGCATCCTACCCAGACAGTTAAGCCAAGGTCAGCATCCCACCCAGACAGTTAAGCCAAGGTCAGCATCCCACCCAGATAGTTAAGCCAAGGTCAGCATCCTACCCAGACAGTTAAGCCAAGGTCAGCATCCCACCCAGACAGTTAAGCCAAGGTCAGCATCCCACCCAGATAGTTAAGCCAAGGTCAGCATCCCACCCAGACAGTTAAGCCAAGGTCAGCATCCCACCCAGATAGTTAAGCCAAGGTCAGCATCCTACCCAGACAGTTAAGCCAAGGTCAGCATCCCACCCAGACAGTTAAGCCAAGGTCAGCATCCCACCCAGACAGTTAAGCCAAGGTCAGCATCCTACCCAGACAGTTAAGCCAAGGTCAGCATCCCACCCAGACAGTCAAGCCAAGGCCAGCATCCCACCCAGACAGTTAAGTCAAGGTCAGCATCCCACCCAGACAGTTAAGCCAAGGTCAGCATCCCACCCAGACAGTTAAGCCAAGGTCAGCATCCCACCCAGACAGTTAAGCCAAGGTCAGCATCCCACCCAGACAGTTAAGCCAAGGTCAGCATCCCACCCAGATAGTTAAGCCAAGGTCAGCATCCCACCCAGACAGTTAAGCCAAGGTCAGCATCCCACCCAGACAGTTAAGCCAAGATCAGCATCCCACCAGACAGTTAATCCAAGGTCAGCATCCCACCCAGACAGTTAATCCAAAGTCAGCATCCCACCCAGACTGTTAAGCCAAGGTCAGCATCCCACCCAGACAGTTAAGCCAAGGTCAGCATCCCACCCAGACAGTTTAGCCATGGTCAACATCCAACCCAGACAGCTAAGCCAAGGTCAGCATCCCACCCAGACAGTTAAGCCAAGGTCAGCATCCCACCCAGACAGTTAAGCCAAGGTCAGCATCCCATCCAGACAGTTAAGCCAAGGTCAGCATCCCACCCAGACAGTTAAGTAAAGGTCAGCATCCCACCCAGACAGTTAAGCCAAGGTCAGCATCCCACCCAGACAGTTAAGCCAAGGTCAGCATCTCACCCAGACAGTTAAGCCAAGGTCAGCATCCTATCTTCTTCATCTTTTACATATTCCTTGTCATCTCCTTTTTTTTTTCTCTTATATTTTCGTCTTTTTCTTTGTCTTCAATGTCTTCTTCGTCGTTTCTTCTTTGTCTTCTTCGTCTTCTTTTTCGTCTTCGTCTTCTTCGTCGTCTTCTTCGTCTTCTTCTTCGTCTTCTTTTTGGTCGTCTTCTTTGTCGTCGTCTTCTTCGTTTTCTTCTTTGTCTTCTTCGTCTTCTTCTTCGTCGTCTTCTTGGTCTTTTTCTTCGTCGTCTTCTTCTTCGTCTTCTTCGTCGTCTTCTTGGTCTTCTTCGTCGTCTTCTTCTTCTTCGTCTTCGTCTTCTTCTTCGTCGTCTTCTTCTTCGTCTTCTTCGTCTTTTTTTTTCGTCTTCTTCTTCTCGTCTTCTTCGTCGTCTTCTTGGTCTTCTTCGTCGTCTTCTTCTTCCTCGTCTTCTTCGTCGTCTTCTTGGGCTTCTTCGTCGTCTTCTTTGTCGTCTTCTTCTACTTCTTCGTCGTCATCTTGTTCTTCTTCGTCGTCTTCTACGTCGTCTTCTTCGTCTTCTTCGTCGCCTTCTTCTTCTTCTTCGTCTTCTTCTTCATCGTCTTCTTCGTCGTCTTTTTCGTCTTCTTCGTCTTTTTTTTTTTTTTTTTTTGCTCTGGTCGAGTTGGTTTCTATTTTTTTTTTGTCTTATATTTTTGGGTCGATTTTTTTTCTTCATCTTTTTTTTTTTTTTTTTTGCTCTGGTCGAGTTGGTTTGTATTTTTTTGTTTTATCTTTTATTTTTTTTGGATTTTTTCCTCTGGTCGAGTTGGTTTGTATTTTTTTTGTTTTATCTTTTTTTTGGATTTTTTCTCTGGTAGAGTTGGTTTGTATTTTTTTGTTTTATCTTTTTTTTCGATTTTTAGGGTTTTACAATTTTTTGGATTATTTTTTGTTTTCTGTTTGCTCGTGAGTTGATTTGTTTCTAAATGTTTTACCTTTTTTTCAATTTTCTCCTTTATGTTTCTTGATGCTGAGATGATTTTTGTTTGAGATATTGCTTTTCTATTATTGGGGCTCTTCTTTTTACCATGCCGGGAAGGGGCACGCTGGAAACTCCTGCATGGAGGCCGACACCTCGAGGCAGCGCTCATGCTGCTGAAGGATCGTCAATTAGGGCGTGAAGCGCCTTTTCCTGAAGGGACCGCCACCCTCACGCTCCTCCCGCTACCGCTCCTCCCGGTACCACGAGGCGATCAGGGATGCCGCTCGCCCCCATGGCTGAGCAAAGCGACCCCCGAGGCTCTTGATTCCGGTGATTGGGTGGGCCATTCCTCTCTCTGGTATTTACACATAGGGCTCGATTCAACACATCACCTCGGATTCCAGTAAGCCGTTTTGGGGACCTTGGAGTTGACATTGCACCCCCCCGAGTCTAGAGCTGGTTGACCGCGCGGCCCGTGACAACACACACAAAATGATGGTGATGCCGCACAATGTGGAACGTTTCTCTCTCTCTCTCTCTCTCAATCAATGTGTTTGTTGTAACCCGCAATCCCGGGTCACACAGGGGCGACGACACACTGTTTGTATTAGTGACACTTGACTTAAAATTCTAGTACTTTAGGAGTATTTAAAGGAGTTCGTAAATGGGGTGATGAAACGGTGTCGCCTTTCTTATATGTATTTTATTCTACCTTAATACTACTTAATATTACAGAGGGTAAAAATATTGTTTAAACCAGCGACTGGCTTACTAGACTCAATGAGTCTTCAGGTTTTCTTTCACTATTGGTTACTGACGTTAACACTGGTATAATATTGAGTAAAAACTCACACAATAAAGTATCATAGAAATATAATCCTAAGTAAAACTAAGATAATAGAACACAATAGATATGTTAGATACGCTTTCCTCTATGGTAATTCTTCACTCCATACTCACAGTAGCAACGATGAATGTTCTACCCATGTTGTCTAGGGAAGGACAACTGAGTGTCCAGCAACGAACAGAGTGCTGGTTAATCTGAGGTCAAGCCTGGAGAAATGCTTCTTATATAGGCAGACATCGCGAGGGTAATACGTCAGGCGTGTGAGTCATACATCAAACTCACACCGAGCTCATACAATAATCTACCTAACCGACATGCTTAATTCACGCGGTGACGCAGCTTTGTTTTCATAACATTTTGTTCCGCGGCTGATCGTGTTTTGGCCGCGGTGATTGTGTTTTGGCTTAGAGAGATAAGCGGGTGCGTTAATGGGCAATTACAATTGTGTATAGGTTGGTAAATGAACAGTGGGGACAATCATGTGTTGGAGTCCGTGTTGTGTTTTAGCGGTCGATACCGCTGTTGTCATCGGAAAATATTGCCGGTGAAGATGATGATGACACGAGTGGTGTCGCGGCTCGCGGGGCACCACATACCCCCCCCGTTAAAACCACGCCACGTCCTCGTGGCACGAAGCGGTCCGCCCGGCGGACGACCATGGAGGGCCAAGACGGGGATGGCGGGATCGTGGGGGAGGAGGCCTGCGAGAGACGGGACCTGAAGAGACAGAAGAAGGCCACCCCACCGGCGACGAAGACGACGCCGAGGAGGAGCAGCCACCCCCACCAAGGGAGGAAGGGGTCGAAGGCGGGGACCGGAGAGACGGATTCCTGGAGCGCGTGAAGTGCTGGAGGGAGGTCCAGCGGGGGGGCCAGAGACGACCCGGGCGACGGCGGCGGGGAGGGAAGGGCCAAGGGAGTCTTGGCCAGGAGCGATGAGACCACGTCACGTCCGATGTGGAAGGGGCGCGATGAACCGTCAGCGGGCGTCACCGTCCATAGTAGCAGAGGCAGGGAGGCTGAAGGCGTCGGAGTGGGCACTACAGCCCATACCGAGGCGGAGGAGACCCGTCCCGTTGATGGTCTGCCTGTATTTGGAGACCGGGCTGTCCGGGCAGACCATGGTGACCATCTGGGGAGTATCGGTAGCGAAGACCCAGCCCGCAGGAGACGGGATGAAGACCGGGGAAGACTCTGAGGAGAGACTTAGAACACAGCGAGAGGGCGTCTGGGCGATCGAGAAAGAGAGCGATCTCGCAGCGCTGGACAGAAGTCGAGTAGACAGGGGCGAATGTGGGACATACATAGAGCAGGTGGTGTTTAGTACAGCGGTCCAAGGAGTCCAAGAGCATATAGTGAGTGCGGTCTTCAGAAACCGCAAGGTAAGTGGAAAGCGTGTCGGTGTGCAGAAAATATGGCGTGCCATCAAGATGAAAAGGCAACGCGTCCATTTTAAACACATCGAACACGTCAGAGGGATCCCCTTTCATGGGGATTTGTAAGTAGAAGTGAAGGGTTCCTGAGGAAAGCGTACCTTTAGAAATAACCCTAGAGACATCTCTATACAATGCTAAATATTCATGTGCTGCAGTGAAAAGTAAGCCTGGGTAATGGAGTGACGCATTGCTGAGCACACGAAATAGTACATCATTTGGAAGGAGGAGAGGGGAAACCTGCGTTTGGGACAGCTGCTGAAGGCCAAGCTTGAGATTCAGAGTATCATGATTTAGGTCACTAAGTGCCAACTGAATGAGAAGGATAGTCTCCAAAATACGCATTTCCCCTTCAATTTGCAAGGTTTTTAGTGAGAACTGATGGATAATAGCTGAGGCCAAAGCCGAGGCGGACTCTAGACGGGAGATGGCAGAATGAATATGACGGAGGTCCCGAACTGTGGCGTTGAGGACTTCCTGATGGAGGTTAAGTTGACGTCTCTCTTCTGTGGACAGAGTGTAGAGCTGGGAGAGCTTCCCGTGTATCACATCTATTTGGGCCTGAGTGGCCGTACCGAAAAGGAGGTTTGCTACCGAGCCAAGGAAATCCACGGCTCCTCGCTTCTGGCGAGTCCGAAACGGGCTTCCATCTCTACCACTCATAGCCGACAGAAAGCTGTTAAGATCTTTGAATAACTTCTCAAACTCAATGTGAAAAGAGTCTAGAGTGCGCCTGAGCAGACCAACAGTGGGGAACGATTGATTCATATGTTCAATCGACCATGAAACTTCCGCTGTTAGATTTGCCACGTTGATGAGAGGACGTTGGATGTCGTCCGTCTTGATGACGACGGGGACAACATAGTACCGTCCTGTCAACAGCATCTTAAAGACTGGGGAGAAGACGAGGCGGGACGAATGGGTTGCTCCCGGGAGGGATCAAGGGAAGACAAGGAGAGGGCAACACCCAGGATCTGTAATTATAGGGGGCATCAGTTCGTTGGTCGTTGGCGATACTCAAGAGGGCGGTCCATCACATTGGGGAGAGAAGGGGTACCGTATTGGATCGTAATGAGCGACTGACACAGGGCTCTGAAGGAGCTGAGGGAACCAATGAGGGGACCTCTGAAGCATCTGAGGAGACAGGAGCCGGTGAGGAGAGCTCGGAAGGAGCTGGAAAGGACAATGGCAGCGGCTCCTCGGGGGAATAAGTCATGGGGAGTGGGTCCACTTCTACTACTTGATCAGGGAGAGGGTATGCACGCCTGACATTAGGAGAGTCATGGAAGCCAAGAGTCCTCGTGAACGACCTGAACATTATTTGTGTGAACTGTCTTGATCTTACCACCTCTAACCTGACGCAGTCGTAAGACTACAGGGCTTATTTTTCTAGCACCCTAAAGGTCCATTGAACAAGGGCTGGAGCTTCTTTGGTTCGCCCTTTGTACATACATGCCTTAAGTAGACCCGATCTCCTACTACCACCTGTTTGGGTTTGGATTTCCTAAACATTCTTTCTGACTCCTGCCATCCTATATCTATATTGGTCTGACATAGTTTATAGGTACGCTGATCGACACTAGAAGTAAATGCTTTATAGCTGTCAACATCATAACAAGGTTGGAGTTTATTCTCAAGCACTTCAAAAGGAACATTTGGGTCCTGAGAGAAAAGCAAGAAAATGGTGAATCTTTCAGAACACGATGGTAGGCAGTGCTGTAGGCGTGTGTTGCAACCGGAAGCATTTGGTCCCAGATACCGCGATTGTCCTCGCACAAAGTTCTCAAGATATTTATTAAGGTGCCATTAGGCCTTTCTATCACCCCGTTTGCAGACGGGTGATAAGGAGTTGTCCTTAGATGATCAATCTGTAACAACTGAGTCAACTCTCGTAAGAGAGTGTTGACGAACTCCTTTCCTTGATCCGTGACTAGAATCGGCGGGATGCTGTGTACACAGACTACGTTCTTGTAGAACGCAGCTGCCACTTCCTTGGCTGCCTTCGTACGAAGGGGGGTTGCTACCAAGAAGCGTGACAGGACGTCTATCACTGTCAGTACATACCTATAGCCTTCGTCTGAAACAGACAAAGGTCCGACAATATCCATATGGACTCTGTCAAACGGTTGGCCAACCTCTGGATACCTCATAAGTGGAGCTGGCGGGGATCCCCTCTTCTTAAACCGACAACAGACAGGACAAGATCTGACATATTGCTCCACGTCCGCCTTCATTCCCGGCCAGTACGCAAACTTGCGACAGCGTGCCAACGTAACCTTAGTGCCTCCATGCCCTGCAGGTAGCATGGAATGCGCCAAAGCTAACGCGTTAGGAATGTAGCTTGGTGGAACGATAACCAGTCTTTTCTGCTTGTTGTATTCATCGCAAACATCGCGGTAGAGAATGCATTTCTATTCACACAAGTCACTAAGAGGCAGTTTTTTGAAGTGCCTCTTAGCTGCATTTAACGTTACATTGCTCCTCTCTGCAACCTTTCTATCATCTCTCTCATGTACGTTACCACCGGTGGTCTGTTCAAAAGCATGCTTCAATTCTCTCAGTTCAGGATCGCGATCCTGGTGCTCCATGAGTCCAGCAAGACTCCAATGGAGAAACTTATCCTGTTTGTCATGTCCCTCCGGAGAGGCGACAGACATGTCCTGTCCACCCGTAAGGGTGACAGACATAATTCGAGCATCCAATTCGCCTTCTATCACGTCACTCTCCTGATTCCTAATCCTTGACAAAAAATCTGCTACCATGTTGCTGGAGCCTGGGAGATAATCAATACTAAAGTCAAATTCTCCTAGAAGTGTCTGCCAGCGTGCAATCCTGCTGCTAGGTACTGTGCTTTTTAACAGCCAAGTCAGTGGTCTATGGTCCGACAGGATGTGTATCCTATAACCCAAGATAAGGGGTCGGTTAGTACTGAGGCCATAGATGACTGCTAAAGCTTCTCTCTCTACCGCTGAGTAGTTACGTTCTGCTCCATTCAGGGTTCTACTAAAATAAGCTATGGGACGTAAACTACCATTTTCATCCTTTTGTTGCAACACACCACCTATTGCCTTATCTGACGCATCTGTGGTGAGATTGAAGGGCTTCCGGAAATCCGGAAAGGCTAAAACAATGTCAGTCGTTAGACTGTTCTTTAGTGTGCTAAATGCATGCAATGCCTCTTCATTCCACTCCAGATGTGTCTTATCATTCTTGGTTACTTTCCTCCCTTTGAGTAAATTATTAAGTGGGGATGCTATCTTGGCAAAGTCTTTAATGAATTTCCTATAAAAGTTAACCAATCCCAGGAAACCTTGAAGTTCTTTGACTGTTTTCGGAGGAGTGAGTTGTTGCACCGCCTGTACCTTTGAGGGCTGAGGCTTCAAGCCAGAAGCACTAACAATGTGACCCAGATAATCTACTTGCTCTTTGAAAAAGGAACACTTATCTAGTCTTAAGGACAGGTGAGCCTTCTGCAGTCTGTCCAAGACGGCATGGAGGTTCTTTAGGTGATGGTCCATGTCTTTCCTTGTACTATCAAATCATCAAGGTATACATGTACAATTCTTCCTGTCAGACCTATGAGAACTTGATTCATGATCCGTTGATAGGCTGCAGGTGCTGTTTTTAATCCAAAGGGGACTGTAGTGAATTCATAGAGGCCATAAGGTGTCGTGAAGGCTGTCAAGTGTTTAGATTCCTCTGCCAATGGGACTTGGTGGTAGCCCTGGCGCAAATCAAGGGAGGTGAATACTTTACTTTCCCCTAACTGTTGCAAAATGAGGTTAATGTTAGGGAGTGGATGTTTGTCATCAATCAATTCATCGTTCAGAGCGCGGAAGTCGAGACAAAGTCTGACTCCACCATCCTTTTTGGCAACAGGGACTAGAGGTGCGCTGTAGGGTGACGCACTAGGGCGTATAATACCCTGGGCCTCAAGGTCCTTGAGCTGAATCTCTATTTCTTTATGATATTTTACTGGTATTGGGTATGGCTTTTTATATATAGGCTTGTCATTTTTTAGCCTTAAAGTGTGAACATAATAGGGGGTAATAGTGAGTGGCTCGTTTTTTAGAGCAAACACATCAGGATACTTGCGGGTTAAGCCCTTCAGCCAGCAATTTTCCCGTTGTGAGGGTAAAAATAGCTCGTCTATCAGCTTATCGAGTACCATCTGCTTACTTGACTGGGTGACAGGCGGCTTTGTAGCTGTTTTTTGTGACAGCCGCTACACATTCATTAGTCGATGATTGATAGTATTCTGAGTGACAAGAATAAATGTGTCCCATCACTTCACCTGTTGGCATCTCAATAGTTTCTTCAGTTGGGTTAGCATAGGGAATGATGAATTTGCCTTTGGTTTGTTTGACGTTAGGAGTTAAGGTTACTAACCCGGGAAATAAAAATGAAGAAGGGATATCATTGGACCTTGGGAGAAATAAGGCTTGCTGGGCTCTGCCAATCTCTGCCTCCAGAGTGACATACCCTGCCGTGCCTGGGAGCAAGGACGCCACGTTAATAGCGTATGCTTTCACTGGTACTTCCTCCATCTCGTCTAAAGTAGGTTTATGATCTTCTGGGTACGGGCTCATATCGTCCGCAGCCAGGAATGTACTTCCACTGGGTAGGCGCCCACCATTACACTAAACTGCCCAGGTGTGGCCAGCGGTGCAGCTACCACATTTTGTCTCCACATAAATTCTAGGCCCAACAAAACTGCTGTTGGTAACACTATACCTTGTGATATTACTACAAACTTTTCTATAATTTCTCCGTGCCCAAAGTCTACTACTACTTCGGCTAGTCCTTTATTAGGGATTGGAGTCCGATCTACCCCTTGTATGGAGAGAGGTTCTGTAACTATCATCTTCCCGCCTACCTTCCTAAATAAATCTTCTTCTATGAGGGACGCTCCTGCTCCTGTGTCTAGCATTGCGTAAACCATCTCCTTTGATGCATTAGCGCCTACGCACAATCTCAACGTGAGGGCGTTGGTAGGGCCGTGGACTGCCGCAGCTACTCTGGGGTCGTTTTTTTTTTGTTCTTCTCGTGGTCAGGGTTGACCCAGGAGCTACGGGGTGAGGGACCGGCCGTGTACTCCGGGCGCCAGGCAGCGCAAGGCGAGACAGGCTGACGCCTGTTTCGAGTGGGCTGGTACTGAGGGTACCGAGAGCCCGTTGGTGGGTGGTAGGCACCCCTATACTGCCTTCCATATGTGCAATCGCGAGCCATGTGTCCTACATACCCACAAGCATAACATGTAGGTGGCGTGGGCGCGTTCCCATATGGGCGTGTAGGTGGCGTGGCGTGCCGTCCTCCCCTTTGGGGTATCGGGTAACGTGACTGGCCTGGAGGGCGTGGAGGACGGGCTTGTGAGACATGTTTGGGTCCGGATGCCTGGGTGGAACAGACGTTCAGCACTTTTATTTCTTTGGCGATATCGGCATCGGATAGCTTCGACTCTGGATAAGCTTTAATATACTCATACCCTTTCTTTAATACCTTCTGTGGGTCCCCCTTTTCTTCCTCCGTTAGGATGAGTAAGAGGGCCGGAGGGAAAGCCTCTCTGAGCCGTAAAGCGGTTATCTCAGTTAGCAAACTGGCATTGTCAGGCTTGAGAGCGATCAACTCGTCTCTCAATGTCTCCAGGCGGATGAGGAAGGTGCGGATGTTTTCTCCTGTCCGCCGTTTTGCCTCTCCCAATTCTTTCTGGAGGACCGAAAAGGTCCTTACTGTGGGAAACACACGTAGGAAGTCTTCCTTTACTTTTTCCCAATCCTGTCCACATCTAGTGATACAACCGAGGAGATGATCGCGCTGCTCCCAGGGCATATTGTTTGGCTAACTCAATCTTTCCGGTAGTGTCCCAATTTGCCTGTGTCCGGCTTTCAATATCCTCTATCCATTTCTTTGCTAGCTTATGGCATGGGAGGTTTGGTGCTTTGCTACTTTTTTCTTCTCCACCACAAAAATATAAGAGTCCCTGCACTCTACTAAAATCATTCAAGGTATGACGGCTAAGTAGCGTGACAAGATCATCATGGGCAAGGGTGATCGATTTTCCATCTCCTTTTTTGGGGGGAGGGTTCTTGCCTTCGTCTGGCATTTTTAACTCTAAAGTCTTATTCCCGTAATTCCAAGAATATCTGTCTTCTCCCTCGCTTTCGGATGTGGACATACACCAGTACAATACCAATATAAACCAATATAAATTGCAAGTTTCACCACAAGTTTCACCACATGTTTCACCACAAGTTTCACCACATGTTTCACCACATGTTTCACCACATGTTTCACCACCCCACACCTGACACCAATGTTGTAACCCGCAATCCCGGGTCACACAGGGGCGACGACACACTGTTTGTATTAGTGACACTTGACTTAAAATTCTAGTACTTTAGGAGTATTTAAAGGAGTTCGTAAATGGGGTGATGAAACGGTGTCGCCTTTCTTATATGTATTTTATTCTACCTTAATACTACTTAATATTACAGAGGGTAAAAATATTGTTTAAACCAGCGACTGGCTTACTAGACTCAATGAGTCTTCAGGTTTTCTTTCACTATTGGTTACTGACGTTAACACTGGTATAATATTGAATAAAAACTCACACAATAAAGTATCATAGAAATATAATCCTAAGTAAAACTAAGATAATAGAACACAATAGATATGTTAGATACGCTTTCCTCTATGGTAATTCTTCACTCCATACTCACAGTAGCAACGATGAATGTTCTACCCATGTTGTCTAGGGAAGGACAACTGAGTGTCCAGCAACGAACAGAGTGCTGGTTAATCTGAGGTCAAGCCTGGAGAAATGCTTCTTATATAGGCAGACATCGCGAGGGTAATACGTCAGGCGTGTGAGTCATACATCAAACTCACACCGAGCTCATACAATAATCTACCTAACCGACATGCTTAATTCACGCGGTGACGCAGCTTTGTTTTCATAACATTTTGTTCCGCGGCTGATCGTGTTTTGGCCGCGGTGATTGTGTTTTGGCTTAGAGAGATAAGCGGGTGCGTTAATGGGCAATTACAATTGTGTATAGGTTGGTAAATGAACAGTGGGGACAATCATGTGTTGGAGTCCGTGTTGTGTTTTAGCGGTCGATACCGCTGTTGTCATCGGAAAATATTGCCGGTGAAGATGATGATGACACGAGTGGTGTCGCAGCCCTCGGGGCACCACATGTTACTCACTTTCTCATTGCCACACCCACTCACTTGCTTGTCTTTTCGCTTGCTTGCGTGTGCTGCTCACCCACACACACACACACACACACACACACACACACACACACACACACACACACACACACACACACACACACACACACACACAATTCCTCGGATAATTGTGAATAGGAAGGACTCATGACGCTGCTGATGCCCCCTATGTCCCTACCCCCTTCATCTCCTCCTCGTCTTGGTCTTGGAGAGGAAGTTGGAGGAGAAGGGGAAGTGAAGCTCGTCAGGTTGCAAGGAGAAATGGAGGGATTAGGGCAGTGAAGGGGTTATGGGTAGATCAGGATGAGGATGTGGATATGAGAGGGGTAAGGAATAAGGAAAGCCCGGTAGCGAGATGAGTTGCCGAGGTGAGACACACTAGCAGGTGAGTGTTAATTAGGGGAGAGAGAGAGAGAGAGAGAGAGAGAGAGAGAGAGAGAGAGAGAGAGAGAGAGAGAGAGAGAGAGAGAGAGAGAGAGAGAGAGAGAGAGAGAGAGAGAGAGAGAGAGAGAGAGAGAGAGCACATCGAGGAGGAACAGTGGAGAGGAAATAAGAATAAGAAAAAAAAGGAGAATAGAAAGAGAGAAAGGAAGGAGATGGAACAAGAGAGAGAACATAAGAACTGCAATGGACGTATAAAAAGAAGAGTGAAGAAGAGTGGAAGAAAAAGAGTAGAAAAGTAATAACGATAATGATAATAAAAAGGTAATACTTTGGAGAGTATTGGAAGGGCTAGAGTGGACAGTCGAGTGCAGCGGGGCCGCGGGAGGGGGGGAGGCAGGCAGTTAGCAAGTTCAGAAGAGCAGTCAGCGCGAAAATATCGATAGAAGATAGAAAGAGAGCAACATGGCGGCAGAATTTAAGAGGTAGCAGACTATCAGTTAGAGCCCCCACAGCTCTAAATCCGGCTGTGTGTGTGTGTGTGTGTGTGTGTGTGTGTGTGTGTGTGTGTGTGTGTGTGTGTGTGTGTGTACTGTGTATCTGTGTGTGTGTGTGTGTGTGTGTGTGTGTGTGTGTGTGTGTGTGTGTGTGTGTATCTGTGTGTGTGTGTGTGTGTGTGTGTGTGTGTGTGTGTGTGTGTGTGTGTGTGTGTGTGTGTAGCACACACACACACACACACACACACACACACACACACACACACACACACCTAGAGAGAGAGAGAGAGAGAGAGAGAGACTCAAGATAACATAACACTAAAATAATATTCGGTAACTCTCACTCTCTCTCTCTCTCTCTCTCTCTCTCTCTCTCTGTATATATACAGCTGTTGGTAGGTGTGTGTGTGTGTGCGTGTGTGTGTGTTAATTCCTTATGGATTTTTCTGATTATACACACACACACACACACACACACACACACACACACACACACACACACACATGGCCGGATTTAGAGTTGTGGGGGCCCTGGGCACAGCATGTTGTGGGGGCCCAGTTTTCAGTGTGTTAAATGTATTGGGGGGTGGGCAGTGAGCGAAATTTAAGCGATTTGGTTCAGTTGAGAGGGCTAGGGGGCGTTGTATTGGAATATTGTGAAATAATATAATAATACGTTGTATTTATATAATTCATAGCGCACACAGAGCCAGTAGAATAAATTAATTAACCCTAAAAACTAGAGGCTACTGTCAAGTGATCATGTCACCCTACCCCACCCAGTACAAATGACTAAGATCGAGCAAAACACATAAGTTTTGTGTTTCGTTTGTGAGGATTTCACAGGCGAGAAGTGGATTGGATGTTCTTTGTGTCCTGAATGGTGTCATGTGGAGTGTGCTCATTTGTCTGGAATTAAGCAATATACATAAAATTAACTGCATTTGCACCCCATGCCTCCATAACGCATCTCTGGCTACCAGCATTGTGGTAAAAATGGATGAATTCAACCAAGAATTATCTAAAGATATATCTAGTGTTAGGGATCGATGAGGTTGAAGCAAGGGCTGAGAAGGTGCAGGAGGAGCTGGGATCAATTGCTGACGCGGTTCGTGCAGACAAGGCAAATCTTAGTTGGGCTGAGGTGGCGAAGAGAGACAGGGAAGTCAGGAAGAATCTCTTGTTGTGGAAGCTTCTAACCAGGAAAAGAAGGCAACAGACACGAAGGATGAAGTCTCCCAGTCAATGAATGGCATTCACATAACTGATTCAAGATTCACAAATGGAGGTAATATTGTCATGAACTCTGACAATGAGAACACAAGGGATGAGGCTGCTCAATATTTGGTGTCTTACTACCAAGAGTGTTGGAAAATAGAAAACACAGATATTGATATACAATGTTGAAAATGAGGAGTCCAAGGAAAAAATAAAGGAGGCCATCTTAGACCGCAAAGAGTTCTTACTCACAATTGAGGGTGTTGAGAATAAGATTGAGCTGTTTTTTAGTAAGCCTGCAGCTGGCGGCACAATGCACTACATTCTGAGGTGTGATCCAGCTGTGAGAGAGCTGACTCACAAGAATCATGACAAGTTGAAATTAGAATGGAGAATATAAACAGGGAGAGACAGATTCCGTGCAATTAGATGCTATCATTGCCAGAGATACGGCCATTTTGAGGTCAACTGTACTGTTAAGAGCAATGGAAAGGCCCAAAAATGTTTCAAATGCACTGACGATCACAAATCGAAGGATTGCGTTGAAGGATTGTTTTTTTTTTTTTTTACAGCAAAGGAGACAGCTCAAGGGCACAAAAAAGTAAACATTAATAAAAAAAAAAAGCCCGCTACTCGCTGCTCCTAAAAAGAATCCAAAGAGGTGGCCGAAAGATAAGTCAGTTTCGGGAGGAGAGGTGTCCTGATACCCTCCTCTTGAAAGAGTTCAAGTCGTAGGCAGGAGGAAATACAGATGAAGGAAGATTGTTCCAGAGTTTACCAGCGTGAGGGATGAAAGAGTGAAGATGCTGGTTAACTCTTGCATAAGGGGTTTGGACAGTATAGGGATGAGCATGAGTAGAAAGTCGAGTGCAGCGGTGCCGCGGGAGGGGGGGAGGCATGCAGTTAGCAAGTTCAGAAGAGCAGTCAGCGTGGAAATATCGATAGAAGATAGAAAGAGAGGCAACATTGCGGCGGAATTTAAGAGGTAGAAGACTATCAGTATGAGGAGGAGAGCTGATGAGACGAAGAGCCTTTGCCTCATCTCTGTCCAGAAGAGCTGTGTGAGTGGAGCCCCCCCACACTTGAGATGCTTACTCCATACGAGGGCGGACAAGGCCCTGTATATGGACAGCAACTGTGCAGGGAGAAGAACTGGCGGAGACGGTACAGAACGCCCAGCCTCGAGGAAGCTGATTTAGTAAGAGATGAGATATGAAGTTTCTGTTGATATTTTGAGTTAAGGATAGACCGAGGATGTTTAGTGTTGAGGAAGGTGATAGCTGGGTGTTGTCAAAGAATAGGGGATAGTTGTTTGGAAGATTGTGTCGAGTGGATAGGTGGAGAAACTGTGTTTTGAGGCGTTGAAGGACACCAGGTTCTTCTTGCCCCAATCGGAAATAATAGTAAGGTCTGAGGCTAAGCGTTCTGCAGCCTCCAGCCTTGAGTCGTTAAGTTCCTGAAGGGTGGGTCTTCTATTAAAAGAAGTTGAATAATGCAGAGTGGAATCATCGGCGTAGGAATGGATAGGACAGTTCGTTTTGGAAAGAAGATCATCAATGAACAACAGAAAAGAGTGGGAGATAGGACAGAACCCTGTGGGACACCACTGTTAATAGATTTAGGGAAGAACAGTGACCGTCTACCACGGCAGAAATAGAACGGTCAGAAAGGAAACTGGAGATAAAGGTACAGAGAGAAGGATAGAAACCGTAGGAGGGTAGTTTAGAAAGCAAAGATTTGTGCCAGACCCTATCAAAAGCTTTTGATATGTCCAGCGCAATAGCAAAAGTTTCACCGAAACGGCTAAGAGAGGATGACCAAGAGTCAGTTAAGAAGGCTAGGAGATCACCAGTAGAACGCCCTTGCGGAACCCATACTGGCGATCAGATAGAAGGTCAGAAGTGGAAAGGTGCTTTTGAATCTTACGGTTAAGGATTGATTCAAAAGCTTTAGATAGACAAGAAAGTAAAGCAATAGGACGGTAGTTTGAGGGATTGGACCGGTCACCCTTCTTAGGTACAGGCTGTGTGAAGGCATACTTCCAGCAAGAAGGAAAGGTAGATGTTGACAGGCAGAGGCGAAAGAGTTTGACCAGGCAGGGTGACAGCACGGAGGCACAGTTTTTAAGGACAATAGGAGGCACTCCATCAGGTCCATAAGCCTTCTGAGGATTGAGGCCAGAGAGGCATAGAAAACATCATTTTGAAGAATCTTTATAACAGGCATAAAGGAGTCAGAGGGGGGATGAGTAGGAGGAATATGCCCAGAATCGTCCAGAGTGGAGTTTTTAGAAAAAGTTTGAGAGAAGAGTTCAGCCTTAGAGATAGATGAGACGGCAGTGTTGCCGTCAGGACTGAGGAGTGGAGGGAAAGATGAAGAAGTGAAGTTGGAGGAGATGTTTTTGGCTAGATGCCAGAAGTCACAGGAAGAGTTAGAGAAAGCAAGGTTTTGACATTTTCTATTAATGAAAGAATTTTTGGTTAGTCGGAGAATAGATTTGGCACGATTTCGGGCAGAAATGTAAAGTTCATAATTAGCATTAGTTTGAAGGCTCTGGTATCTTTTGTGAGCTACCTCTCTATCATTGACAGCACGGGAACAAGCGTGATTAAACCAAGGCTTTTAGCGTGAGGAGTAGAGAAAGAACGAGGAATGTATGCCTCCATTCCAGAGACAATCACCTCTGTGATGCGCTGAGCACACACAGAGGGTCTCTATCCTGGAAGCAATAATCATTCCACGGGAATCGGAAAAGTACATCCTCAGGTCGTCCCACCGAGCTGAAGCAAAATGCCAGAAGCATCGCCTCTTCGGTGGGTCCAGAGGATGTACAGGAGCGATAGGACAGGATGCAGAAATAAGATTGTGATCGGAGGAGCCCAACGGAGAGAACAGTTTGACAGAATAAGCAGAAGGGTTTGAGGTAAGGAAGAGGTCTAGAATGTTGGGCCGATCTCCAAGACGGTCAGGAATACGTGTAGGGTGCTGGACCAACTGCTCTAGGTCGTTGAGGATAGCAAAGTTGTAGGCTTGTTCACCAGGATGGTCAGTGAAAGAGGATGAAAGCCAAAGCTGGTGGTGAACATTGAAATCTCCTAGGATGGAGATTTCAGCGAAGGGAGAGTGGGTCAAGATGTGCTCCACTTTAGAATTCAAATAGTCAAAGAATTTTACATAGTTGGTAGAGTTAGGTGAGAGATAAACAGCACAGATGTATTTAGTAATAGAATGACAGTGAAGTCTTAACCAGATGGTGGAAAATTCAGAAGAGTCAAGGTCGTGGGCACGAGAGCAAGTGATGTCGTTGCGCACGTAGGCGCAACATCCAGCTTTGGATTGAAATTTAGGATAGAGATAGTAGGAGGGAACAGAGTAGAGATTGCTGTCAGTAGCCTCAGGAAACCTGTGTTTCGGTAAGGAAGAGAAGGTGAGGTTTAGAGGAGGAGAGATGATGTTCCACAGAATGAAAATTAGAGCGAAGACCGCGAATGTTGCAGAAATTGAGAAGAAAGAGGTTCGAGGAGTTATCAAGACACCTCTCGGGTCGGCAGCCAGAGGGGGAGTCCTCCCTGGGGGAATTTGTGGCCCCCCCCCCAGGCGGGGACTCCGAGGCATTGCTTAATTGAGCCATTTTGAATTTTGAATTTTGGAAAAAGGTGTATATGTTATGTGAATGTAGTGTGGTGTGGATAAAGAGAGGATCTGTCTTTAGAGAGCATGCTGAACTACTCTCCGGTGTTGGTGAGACAATAGGGAAACGGTTAGTGAGGACATGGGAAGGGTCTTTGGAGGGCTTCAGCTCCCTTCTCACCTCCCATATATACCTCACCGGGAGTGGCTTGCGCCCGTTCGGTAGGTGTCTTCCTACCTACTCCAGCCAATGTGAGGTACAAGAAGCCTGAAATCAACCACTCAGTGAATGACCAGTGTTGTGTAGTACTTCAAACCGAAATCGAGAGAATTCGTAACATTACCGATCATGGCTATTAATTAGTGTTTGTACTCAAAGACAAATTGTGTGTTAAATGATCAGTGTGTTGGAAATAATTTAGTGTGAACCCAAACACGGCCAAGTGACTTTGATGATGCCAAGTTTTATCAAAAGGACATCAGTAGGCTATTCATGAAAGCAATCACGACTCACTCACTCACTACGACGTTGTGAATAAGTGCATCGGGGATTGTTATCGAGGCTAACATCATAATTGTTGACGGCCCTCGCAGAGCACTGCACCAGCAGCGGAGCGGGGCCTGAAACCTCATCAACGGTAAACGGTAAACGGAGAAGAGAGAAGAGTGATTGAAATAATAAGAAAAAGATAAAAAAAACATCGAATAAGTCAAAATGAGAAAATAAAGAAAGAAAGAAAGGATGAAAGAAAGAGTCTAAGGAAAAGAAGAAGGAGGAAAGATACAAATTAAGAAAGGGAGGGAAGAAGGAAGGAAAGAAGGAAGGAGAATAAGATAGTTAATGGGATAAATAGTTGAAGGAAGGATATTTAGAAAGGAAGACATGGGAATATGAATAACGTTCCAAGGAAGTGGGAGAACAAAATATAGGTCACGACTATTTCATGAGCTAGTCTATAAGAGAGAACTAAAACGATGAATAACTGTGAGGTAAAGACAGCAAGGCGAGGAAAACAGGGATTTGTGTATCATGACGTAGAGAGAGAAATGAGGAACAGCTGAGAGGATTAATAGCTTATAAGAAGAGGAGGTGGTGGTGGAGGAGGACGAGGAGGAGGAGGAGAAAAAAAAATTACAAAAAACAGGGGGAAGAGAAAGAAAAGGAAGGGAAAGGAAGGGAAGGAAGGGAGAGGAAGGAAAAGGAGTGAAGGAGGGAAAAGGAAGGAAAGGAAGGGAAGGAAGAAGAAGGGAAGGAAGTAGAAAAAACATATATATATAGATATATATATATATATAGATATATATATATATATATATATATATATATAGATATATATATATATATATGTATATATATATATATATATATATATATATATATATATATATATATATATATATATATATATATATATATATATATATATATATATATATATATATATATATATATATATATATATATGTATATGTAAATTATCTAGGATAGGGAGAAGACGTAAGAGAAAGGAGAAAGGGAAAGATAATAAGAGGACGGAGAGAGAAGGGAAAGGAAGGGAGATAAGTATGAAAGTAGGAAGGACAAAGGAAGGGAAAGGAGGAAGAAAGAAGGGAATAAGGAAGGAAGGAAGGAAAGGAAGAAAAAAGTAATAGTAATAATAATAATAATAATAATAATAATAATAATAATAATAATAATAATAATAATAATAATAATAATAATAATAATAATAATAATAATAATAATAATAATAATAATAATAATAATAATAATAATAATAATAATAATAATAATAATAATAATAATAATAATAATAATAATAATAATAATAATAATAATAATAATAATAATAATAATAATAATAATAATAATAATAATAATAATAATAATAATAATAATAATAATAATAATAATAATAATAATAATAATAATAATAATAATAATAATAATAATAATAATAATAATAATAATAATAATAATAAAAATAATAATAATAATAATAATAATAATAATAATAATAATAATAATAATAATAATAATAACGACAATAATAATAATAATAATAATAATATTAATATAAATAATAATAATAATAATAATAATAATAATAATAATAATAATAATAATAATAATAATAATAATAATAATAATAATAATAATAATAATAATAATAATAATAATAATAATAATAATAATAATAATAATAATAATAATAATAATAATAATAATAATAATAATAATAATAATAATAATAATAATAATAATAATAATAATAATAATAATAATAATAATAATAATAATAATTTAATAGTAATAGCAATAATATTAGTAAAAAAAATGATAATATTATTAATAATAATAATAATAATAATAATAATAATAATAATAATAATAATAATAATAATAATAATAATAATAATAATAATAATAATAATAATAATAATAATAATAATAATAATAATAATAATAATAATAATAATAATAATAATAAAAATAATAATAATAATAATAATAATAATAATAATAATAATAATAATAATAATAATAATAATAATAATATAATAATAATAATAATAATAATAATAATAATAATAATAATAATAATAATAATAATAATAATAATAATAATAATAATAATAATAATAATAGTAATAATAATAATAATAATAATAATAATAATAATAATAATAATAATAATAATAATAATAATAATAATAATAATAATAATAATAATAATAATAATAATAATAATAATAATAATAATAATAATAATAATAATAATAATAATAATAATAATAATAATAATAATAATAATAATAATATTTATAATAAAAATAAAAATAATTATTATTATTAGCAAATGAAAGCACCTTGATATTGAGGAGCAGATGAAAGAAACTCGATATTGATGAGCAGATAAAAAGCAACATCAAAATGAGGAGCAGATGAAACCAAAACCAAATTGAGGAGCAGATCAGATCAAATTGATATTGAGGAGCAGAAGAAAGCACTTGATATTGAGGAGCAGATGAAAGAACCTCGATATTGAGGAGAAGATAAAATCAACTTGATATTGAAGAGCAGATGAAAGCACCTTGATATTGAGGAGCAGATGAAAGCACCTTGATATTGAGGAGCAGATGAAAGCACCTTGATATTGAGGAGCAGATGAAAGCACATCGATATTAAGGAGCAGATGAAACCACATTGATATTGAGAAGCATATGAAAGCACCTTGATATTGAGGAGCAGAAGAAAGCACCTTGATATTGAGGAGCAGATATAAACAGCTCCATATTGAGGAGCAGATGAAAGAACCTCGATATTGAGGAGCAGATGATAGCACCTCGATATTAAGGAGCAGATGAGAGCACCTTGATATTAAGGAGCAGATGAAAGCACATCGATATTGGGGAGCAGATGATAGCACCTCGATAATGATGAGCAGATGAAAGCTCATCGAAACAGATGAGAAGATTATACCACCTCGATATTAAAGAGCAGGTGAAAGCACATCGAAAATGGGGGGCAGGTGAAAGCATCTCGATATTAAGGAGCAGGTGAAAGCACCTTGATATTGAGGAGCAGATGAAAGCACATCGATATTGGGGAGCAGATGATGGCACCTCGATAATGATGAGCAGATGAAAGTACTGATATTGAGGAGCAGATGAAAGCACCTTGATATTCAGGAAGAGATATAAGCCCCTTGATATTGAGGAGCAGATGAAAGCACATTGATATTGAGAAGCAGATGTAAACAGCTCCATATTGAGGAGCAGATGAAAGCAACTCATATTGAGGAGCAGATGATAGCACTCGATATTGAGGAGCAGGTGAGAGCACCTTGATTTTGAAGAGCAGATGTAAACAGCTCCATATAAAGGAGCAGATGAAAGCACTCGATATTGAGGAGCAGATGAGAGCACCTTTGATATTGAGGAATCAGATGAAAGCATATCGATATTGGGGAGCAGATGAAAGCACATTGATATTGAGGAATCAGATGAAAGCTCGATATTGGGGAACAGATGATAGCACCTCTATAATGAGAGAAGATCAGATGAGAGCACCTTGATATTAATGAGCAGATGAGAGCACCTCGATATTGGGGAGCAGATGATAGCACTCGATATTGAGGAGCAGATGAAAGCACATCGATATTGAGGAGCAGATGATAGCACCTCGATAATTATGAGCAGATGAAAGCACATCGAAACTGAGGAGAAGATGAAAACACCTCGATATTAAAGAGCAGGTGAAAGCCCATCGATATTGAGGAGCAGGTGAAAGCACCTCGATATTAAGGAGCAGATGAAAGCACATCGATATTGAGGAGGAGATGAAAGAACCTTGATATTGAGGAGCAGATGAAAGCACCTCGATATTGAAGAGCAGATGAAAGCAGCTCGATATTGAGGAGCAGATAAAAGCAACCATATTGAGGAGCAGATGATAGCACCGATATTGAGGAGCAGATGAGAGCACCTGATATTGAAGAGCAGATGTAAACAGCTCCATATTGAGGAGCAGATGAGAGCACCTCGATATTGAGGAGCAGATGAGAGCACCTTGATATTGAAGAGCAGATGAAAGCACCTCGATATTGAGGAGCAGATGAAAGCACATTGATATTGAGGAATCAGATGAAAGCATATCGATATTGGGGAACAGATGATAGCACCTTGATATTGATGAGAAAAGGAAAGCACCTCGTTATTGAGGAGCAGATGAAAGCACCTTCATATTGAGGAGCAGATGAAAGCACGATATTGAGGATCAAATGAAAGCACCTTGATATTGAGGAGCAGATGAAAGAAACTCAATATTTAGGAGCAGATTAAAGCACCTTGATATTGAGGAGCAGGTGAAAGCACATCGATATAGAGGAGCATATGAAAGCACATTGATATTGAGGAGCAGATGAAAGCACCTCAATATTGAGAAGCAGGTGAAAGCAAATCGATATTGAGGAGAAGGTGAAAGCACCTTGATATTGATGTGCAGATGAAAGCACCTTGATATTGAGGAGCAGATGAAAGCACCTTGATATTGAGGAGCAGATGAAAGCACCTCGATATTGAGGAGTAGATGAAAGCACCTCGATATTGAGGAGTAGATAAAAGCACCTCGATATTAAGTACCAAGTGAAAGCACATTGAAATTGAGGATTAGATGAAAGCACCTCGATATTGAGTACCAAGTGAAAGCACCTCGATATTGAGGAGTAGATGAAAGCACCTCGGTATTTAGGACTAGTTAAAAGCACCTCGATATTGAGTACCAAGTGAAAGCACATTGATATAGAGGAGCAGATGAAAGCACCTTGATATTGAGGAGCAGGTGAAAGCAAATCGATATTGAGAAGCATGTGAAAGCACATCGCTATTGAGGAGCAGGTGAAAGCACATCGATATTGAGGAGCAGGTGAAAGTACCTCGATATTGAGAAGCAGGTGAAAGCACATCGATACTGAGAAGCAGGTGAAAGCACATCGATATTGAGGAGCAGGTGAAAGCACATCGATATTGAGAAGCAGGTGAAAGCAAATCGATATTGAGGAGCAGGTGAAGGCAAATCGATATTGAGAAGCAGGTGAAAGCAAATCGATATTGAGGAGCAGGTGAAGTCAAATCGATATTGAGGAGCAGGTAAATGCAAATCGATATTGAGGAGCAGGTGAAGGCAAATCGATGTTGAGGAGCAGGTGAAGGCAAATCGATGTTGAGGAGCAGGTGAAGGCAAATCGATATTGAGGAGCAGGTGAAGGCAAATCGATATTGAGGAGCAGGTGAAGGCAAATCGATATTGAGGAGCAGGTGAAGGCAAATCGATATTGAGGAGCAGGTGAAGGCAAATCGATATTGAGGAGCAGGTGAAGGCAAATCGATATTGAGGAGCAGGTGAAGGCAAATCGATATTGAGGAGCAGGTGAAGGCAAATCGATATTGAGGACCCGGTGAAAGCAAATCGATGTTGAAGACCCTGTGAAAACAAATCGATATTGTGAAGCGGTGAAGGCAAATCGATGTTGAGGACCCGGTGAAAACAAATCGATATTGAGAAGCGGGTGAAAGTAAATCGATATTGAGAAGCAGGTGAAAGCACATCGATATTGAGGAGCAGATGAAAGCACCTCGATATTAAGGAGCAGATGAAAAGACTTCAAAATTAAGAAGCAGGTGAAAGTACCTCGATATTAAGAAGCAGGTGAAAGCACATCGATATTAGTTAAGGTTATTATCGATATTGAGGAGCAGATGAATGCCACTCCATATTGAGGAGCAGGTGAAACCACCTCGATATTGAGGAGCAGATGAAAGCCACTCCATATTGAGGAGCAGGTGAAACCACCTCGATATTGAGGAGCAGATGAAAACACCTCAATATTGAGAAGCAGGTGAAAGCAAATCGATATTGAGGAGAAGGTGAAAGCATCGAAATAAAGGAGCAGTTGAAAGCACATATATATTAAGGAGCAGGTGAAAGCACCTTGATATTGAGGAGCAGATGAAAGCACCTTCATATTGATGTGCAGATGAAAGCACCTTGATATTGAAGAGCAGATAAAAGCACCTTGAAACTGAGCAGCAGGTAAAAGCATATCTGTATTGTGGGACGGATGAAAGCACCTTCTTATTGAGAAACATATGAGAGCACCTTGATATTGAGGACCAGGTGAAAGCACATCGATATTGAGGAGCAGGTGAAAGCACATCTATATTGAGGGACAGGTGAAAGCTCCTTGACATTGAGGAACTAATGAAAGCACCTCGATATTGAGGAGCAAGTGAAAGCAGCTTGTTATTGAGAAGCAGATGATACCACCTCGATATTGAGGAGCAGATGAAAGCACATCGATATTGAGGAGCAGATGAAAGCACCTCGTTATTGATGAGCAGATGAAAGCACCTCGATATTGATGAGCAGATGAAAGCACCTCGATATTGAGGAGCAGATGAAAGAACCTCGATAATGAGGAGCAGATGAAAGAACCTCGATATTGAGGAGCAGATGAAAGCACCTTGATATTGAGTAGCAGAAGAAAGCACCATGATATTGAGTAGCAGTAGTAAGAACCTTGATATTGATGAGCAGATGAAAGCACCTTGATATTGAGGAGCAGATGAAAGCATCTCTATATTATGGAGCAGATGAATGCACATCGATGTTAAGGAGCAGATGAAAGCACCTTGATATTGAGGAGCAGAAGAAAACACCTTGATATTGAGGAGCAGATGAAAGCATATCTATATTATGGAGCATATCTATATTATGGAGCAGATAAACGCACATCGATATTAAGGAGCAGGGGAAAGTACCTCGATATTGAGGAGCAGGTGAAAGACCGTCGATATTGAGGAGCAGTTGAAAGCACCTCGATATTGAGGAGCAGGGGAAAGCACATCTATATTGAGGAACAGGTGAAAGCACCTTGATATTGAGGAGCAGGTGAAAGAACGTCGATATTGAGGAGCAGATGAAAGCATATCAATATTGAGGAGATGGGGAAAGCACCTCGATATTGAGGAGCAGGTGAAAGAACGTCGATATTGAGCAGCAGTTAAAAGCATATCAATATTGAGGAGCAGGTGAAAGCACCTTGATATTGAGGAACAATTGAAAGCACCTCGATATTAAGGAATAAGTGAAAGCACATCGATATTGAAGAGCAGATGAAAGCACCTTGATATTAAGGAGCAGATGAAAGCACCTTGATATTGAGGAGCAGATGAAAGCACCTTGATATTAAGGAGCAGATGAAAGCACCTTGATATTAAGGAGCAGATGAAAGCACCTTGATATTAAGGAGCAGATGAAAGCACATCGATATTGAGGAGCAGATGAAAGCTCCTTGATATTAAGGAGCAGATGAAAGCACCTTGATATTGAGGAGCAGATGAAAGCACCTTGATATTGAGGAGCAGATGAAAGTACCTTGATATTGAGGAGCAGATGATAGCACCTTGATATTGAGGAGCAGATGAAAGCACCTTGATATTGAGGAGCAGATGATAGCACCTTGATATTGAGGAGCAGATGATAGCACTTTGATATTGAGGAGCAGATGAAAGCGCCTTGATATTGAGGAGCAGATGAAAGCACCTCGATATTGAGGAGCAGATGATAGCACCTCGATATTGAGGAGCAGGTGAGAGCACCTTGATATTGAGGGGCAGAAGAAAGCACCTCGATATTGAGAAGATGAAAGCACATCGATATTGAGGAGCAGATGAAAGCACCTTGATATTGAGAAGCAGTTGTAAACAGCTCCATATTGAGGAGCAGATAATAGCACCTCGATATTGAGGAGCAGGTGAGAGCACCTTGATATTGAGGAGCAGATGATAGCACCTTGATATTGAGGAGCAGATGATAGCACTTTGATATTGAGGAGCAAATGAAAGCACCTTGATATTGAGGAGCAGATGAAAGCACCTTGATATTGAGGAGCAGATGAAAGCCCCTTGATATTGAGGAGCAGATGATAGCACTTTGATATTGAGGAGCAGATGAAAGCGCCTTGATATTGAGGAGCAGATGAAAGCACCTCGATATTGAGGAGCAGATGATAGCACCTCGATATTGAGGAGCAGGTGAGAGCACCTTGATATTGAGGGGCAGAAGAAAGCACCTCGATATTGAGAAGATGAAAGCACATCGATATTGAGGAGCAGATGAAAGCACCTTGATATTGAGAAGCAGTTGTAAACAGCTCAATATTGAGGAGCAGATGATAGCACCTCGATATTGAGAAGATGAAAGCACATCGATATTGAGGAGCAGAAGAAAGCACATTGATATTGAGAAGCAGTTGTAAACAGCTCCATATTGAGGAGCAGATAATAGCACCTCGATATTGAGGAGCAGGTGAGAGCACCTTGATATTGAGGAGCAGATGATAGCACCTCGATATTGAGGAGCAGATGATAGCACCTCGATATTGAGGAGCAGGTGAGAGCACCTTGATATTGAAGAGCAGGTGAAAGAATATCAATATTGGGCAGCAGATGATAGCACCTCGATATTAAACAGCAGATGAAAGCAACACGATATTGAGGAGCAGTGTAAAGCACCTCGATATTGAAGAGCAGGTGAAAGCACCTCGATATTGAGGAGCAGATAGAAGCACCTTAATATTGAGGAGCAGATGAAAGCACTTCGATATTCAGGAGCAGGTGAAAGCACATCGATATTGAGGAGCAGATGAAAACACCTCGATATTGAGGAGCAGATGAAAGCAGCTCGATATTGAGGAGCAAATGAAAGCACCTTGACATTGAGGAGCACATAAATGCCCCTTGATATAGAGGAGCAGATGAAAGCACCTCGATATTGAGGAGCAGATGAAAGCACCTCGATATTGAGGAGCAGATAAAAGTACCTCGATATTGAGGAAAATGTGAAAGCACCTCGATATTGAGCAGCAGACGAAAGCACCTTGATATTAAGGAGCAGATAATAGGACCTCGATATTGAGGAACAGATGAAAGCACATTGATATTGAGGAGCAGATGAAAGCAATTCGATATTAAGGAGCAGATGAAAACACCTTGATATTGAGGAGCAAATGAAAGCACATTGATATTTAGGATCAGATGAAAGCAGCTCTATATTGAGGAGCAGATGAAAGCACATGGATATAGAGGAGCAGATGAAAGCACCTTGATATTGAGGAACAGATGAAAGCACCTTGATATAGAGGAGCAGATGAAAGCGCCACGATATTAAGGAGCAAATGAAAGCACCTTGATATTGAAGAGAAGATGAAAGCATATCGATATTGAGGAGTAAATGAAAGCACCTTGATATTGAGGAGCAGATGAAAGCACTTTGATATCGAGGAGCAGATGAAAACACCTCGATATTGAAGAGCAGATGAAAGCATATCGATATTGAGGAGCAAATGAAAGCACCTTGATATTAAGGAGCAGAAGAAACCACCTTGATATTGATGAGTAGATGTAAACAGCTCCAAACTGGAGAGCAGATGAAAGCACCTTGATATTGAGGAGAAGATGAAGGCACCTCGGTATTAAGGAGCAGGTGAGAGCACATCGATATTGGGGAGCAGGTGAAAGCACCTCGATATTAAGAAGCAGGTGAAAGCACCTCGATATTGAGGAGCAGGTAAAAGCACATCGATATTGAGGAGCAGATGAAAACACCTTGATATTGAGGAGCAGATGAAAGCACCTCCATATTGAGGAGCAAATGAAAGCACCTTGATATTGAGGAGCAGATAAAAGTACCTCGGTATTGAGGAACAGATGAAAGCACCTTGATATAGAGGAGCAGATGAAAGCACCTCGATATTGAGGAGCAGATAAAAGTACCTCGGTATTGAGGAACAGATGAAAGCACCTTGATATAGAGGAGCAGATGAAAGCACCTCGATATTGAGGAGCAGATAAAAGTACCTCGGTATTGAGGAACAGATGAAAGCACCTTGATATAGAGGAGCAGATGAAAGCACCTTGATATTGAGGAGCAGATAAAAGTACCTCGGTATTGAGGAACAGATGAAAGCACCTTGATATAGAGGAGCAGATGAAAGCACCTCGATATTGAGGAGCAGATAAAAGTACCTCGGTATTGAGGAACAGATGAAAGCACCTTGATATAGAGGAGCAGATGAAAGCACCTCGATATTGAGCAGCAGACGAAAGCACCTCGATATTGAGGAGCAGATAATAGGACCTCGATATTGAGGAGCAGATGAAAGCACCTTGATATTGAGGAGCAAATGAAAGCACCTTGATATTGAGGAGCAGATGAAAGCACCTTGATATTGAGGAGCAAATGAAAGCACCTTGATATTTAGGATCAGATGAAAGCAGCTCTATATTGAGGAGCAGGTGAAAGCACATGGATATAGAGGAGCAGATGAAAGCACCTTGATATTGAGGAGAAGAAGAAAGCACCATGATATTTAGGATCAGATGAAAGCAGCTCTATATTGAGGAGCAGGTGAAAGCACCTTGATATTGAGGAGGAGATGAAAGAATCTTGATATTGAGGAACAGATGAAAGCACCTTGATATTGAGGAGCAGATGAAAGCACCTTGATATTGAGGAGGAGATAAAAGAATCTTGATATTGAGGAACAGATGAAAGCACCTCGATATTGAGGAACAGATGAAAGCACCTTGATATTGAGCAGCAGACGAAAGCACCTCGATATTGAGGAGCAGATGAAAGCACTCGATATTGAGTAGCAGACGAAAGCACTGATATTGAGGAGCAGATGATTCCACTGATATTGAGGAGCAGGTGGAAGTACTGATATATGAGAAGATGATACCACTGATTTTGGAGGAGGTGATGAAAGCACTGATATTAAGGAGCAGATGAAAGCACCTCGATATTGTGGATCAGATGAAAACACTGATATTGAGGAGCAGATGAAAGCACCTCGATAATGAGGGAGCAGATGAAAAGCACCGATATTGAGGAGCAGATGAAAGCACCTTGATATTGAGGAGCATATGAAAGCACATCGATATTGGAGGAGCAGATGAAAGCACCTCGATATTGAGGGAGCAGATGAAAGCACATCGATATTGAGGAGCAGATGAAAGCACCCTGATATAAAGGAGCAGAAGAAAAGCACTTGATATTGAGGAGCAGATGTAAACAGCTCCATATTGAGGAGCAGACGAAAGCACCTCGATATTGAGGAGCAGATGAAAGCACCTTGATATTGAGGAGCAGATGAAAGCACCTTGATATTGAGGAGCAGATGAAAGCACATCGATATTGAGAAGCATATGAAAGCACATCGATACGAGGAGCAGATGAAGCACCTTGATATTGGAGGAGCAGATGAAAGCACCTTGATATTGATGAGCAGAAGAAAGCACTCCTTGATATTGAGTAGTAGATGAAAGCACCTCGATATTGAGGAGCAGATGAAAGCACCTCGATATAGAGGAGCAGATGAAAGCACCCTTGATATTGAGGGAGCAGATGGGAGCACCTGATATTGAGGAGCAGATGAAAGCACCTAGATATTGATGAGCAGATGAAAGCACCTCGATATTGAGGAGCAGATGAAAACACCCTCTTCGATATTGAGGAGCAGATGAAAGCACCTTGATATTGAGGAGCAGATGAAAGCACCTTGATATTGAGGAGCAGATAAAGCACCTCGATATTGAGGGAGCAGGTTAAAGCACCTCGATATTGAGTAGCAGATGAAAGCACCTCGATATTGAGGGGCAGATGAAGGCACTCTCGATATTGAGGAGCAGATGAAAGCACCTTTGATATTGAGGAGCAGATGAAAGCACCTTGATATTGAGGAGTAGATTAAAGCACATCGATATTGAGGAGCAGATGAAAGCACTTTGATATTGAGGAGCAGATGAAAGCAGCTTGATATTGAAGAGAAGATGAAAGCACATTGATATTGAGGAAGCAGATGAGCACCTTGATATTGGAGGAGCAGATGAAAGTAACTTGATATTGAGGAGCAGATGAAAGCACCTTGATATTGAGGAGCAGATAGTCAGGTGCTTATCTGTTCAAGTTCATGATACCTCGGTTGAGGTGAAAGCACCTCGATATTGAGGAGTCAGATGAAAAATTCGTTCTCATATTGAGGATGTCTGCAGATGAAAACAACTCACATTGAGGTGTGCCTCACACAGCAGATGAAAGCCTTGATATCTGCCTCACTGTCAAGGCCTCGATATTGAGGAGCAGATATCAAGACACAAGGTGTTTATCTGCTCTCATTGGTGCCTTTCATCTGTTCTCATAGTTATCGCTGCCTCAGCCTGTTCAGTGCTTTCATCTGCCGCTCACATCAGGCTCAACATCAAGTACCCTGATCCTCAAGAACAGTGAAAGCACTGGTGTTACTGCGATATCAAGGTGCTTTCGTCTTCTCACAGATGAAAGCATCTGTTATTGAGTGCAATCTCAAGGCACCTTCGATATTGAGAGTAAGCATTCGCTCAATACAGTGTTATTTGCTGTCAATAGCAGATAAAGAGCACCTCAATATTGAGGAACAGATGCTCCTAATAAAGCACCTTGATATTGAGGAACAGATGAAAGCACCTCAATATTGAGGAACAGATGGAGCAAAAGCACTCGATATTGAGGAATAGATGAAAGCACCTCGATATTGAGGAGCAGATGATAGCTCCTCATTATTGAGGAGCAGATGAGAGAACCTGTATATTGAGGAGCAGATGAAAGCACTTCGATATTGAGGAGCAGATGAAAGCACCGATATTGAGGAGCAGATGAAAGCACCTTGATATTGAGGAGCAGATTATAGCACCTCGATATTTAGGAGCAGATGAAAGCACCGATATTGAGGAGCAGATGAAAGCACCTCGATATTGAGGAGACGAGTGAATCAATATTGAGGACAGATGAAAACACCTTGATATTGAGCAGCAGATGAAAGCACCTCAATATTGAGGAGCAGATGAAAGCACCTCGATATTGAGCAGCAGATGAAAGCACCTCGATATTGAGGAGCAGATGAAATCCCCTCGATATTGAGCAGCAGATGAAAGCACCTATTGAGGAGCAGAAACAAAGCACTCGATATTAAGTAGCACATGATAGCATCTCGATTTTGAGGAGCAGATAAAAGCACTCGATATTGAGGAAGAGATGAAAGTACTTGATATTGAGGAGCAGATGAAAGCACCTGGATATTGAGGAGCAGATGAAAGCACCTCGATATTGAGGAGCAGATGAAAGGACCTGATATTGAAGAGCAGATGAAAGCACCTTGATATTGAGGAGTAGATGAAGGCACCATATTGAGCATGGGAGCAGGATGAAAGGACCTTGATATTGAGGAGTAGATGAGCACCGATATTGAGGAGCATGAAAGCCTTCGATATTGAGGAGCAGATGAAAGCACCTTTGATATTGAGTGAGCAGATGAAAGCACCTCGATATTGAGGAGCAGATGAAAGCACCTCGATATTGAGGAACAGATGAAAGCACCTTCAAAGATATTGAGGAGCAGATGAAAGCAATCTTGATATTGAGGAGATGAAGGGTGAAGGCACCTCGATATTGAGGATCATGATGAAAGCACCTTCGATATTGAGGAACAGATGAAAGGGCACCTTGATATTGAGGAAGAGTGCAGATGAAAGCACCTCGATATTGAAGGAGTACATGAAAGGCACCTCCGATATTGAGCAGGTGAAAACACCTTGATATTGAGGAGCCAGGGGAAAGCAATTCGATATTGAGGAGCAGGATGAAAGCACCTTGATATTGAGAGGAGCAGATGAAAGCACCTTGTGATATTGAGGAGCAGAGATGAAAGCACTGGATATTGAGGAGCAGATGAAAGCATCTTGATATTGAGGAGCAGATGAAAGCACCTTTGATATTGAGGAGCAGATGAAAGCACCTTTGATATTGAGGAGCAGATGAAAGCACCTTTTGATATTGAGGGAGCAGATGAAGTTAATTCCTTTTGATATTGAGGAGCAGATGAAAGTTAACCTTGATATTGAGGAGTAGATGAAAGCACCTTGATATTGAGGAGCAGATGAAAGTACCTTGATATTGAGGAGCAGAGAAAGCACACTTGATATGAGGAGCAGATGAAAGCACTTTTGAGATACTGAGGAGCAGATGAAAGCACCTTCTATATTGAAGAGCAGATGAAAGCACCTTGATATTGAGGAGAAGAAATTGGCAGTGTTACCTGCTCTCAATATTGAGGTGCTCATCTGCACCTCAATATTGAGGTTTCATCTGTTTCCTCAACATCGAGGTGCTTTCTGCCCTCATCAAGGCGCTTATTCACCACGGTGTTATCTGCCGCCAATATCGCCATCTGCCCCTTCATAGAGGTGTTATCTGCTCACGCCATCTCACACAAGGTGTTCACACGAGGCGCTTTCATTTTTCCCCTCATTGGTGCTTATCTGTTTCACACTGCTTTTCAGCCCGCTGCCTGGTGTTCACGCGCCCGCTGCTTAATTGTTCTCACACAAGGAATGATATGAGAACAGATGAAAGCACCTTGATATTGAGCAGATGGTGCGACCAATAGCTGGAGGAACAGATGCAGTGCCACCCTCGATTATTGAGCAGCAGATGAGCACCCCATATTGAGGAGCAGATTAAAGCACCTTGATATTGAGAGCAGATGAAAAGTCGATATTGAGGAAAGGTAGATGAAAGTACCCTGGATATTGAGGAGCAGAGAAAGCACCTCTGATATTGGAGGGAGTAGATGAAAGCACTAATATTGAGGATCAGATGAAAGCACCTCGATATTGAGCAGCAGATGAAAGCACCTTTGATATTGGAGGAACAGATGAAAGCACTCTCGATATTATAGGAGAAGTTGAAAGCACCTCAATATTGGAGAAGTTGTGATGAAAAGCACCTCGATATTGGAGCAGTAGATGAAAGCACCTCACATATTGAGGAACATGATGAATACATTCCTTGATATTGGAGGAACAGATGAAAGCGCACTCGATATTGAGAGCAGATGAAATTAAGTCGATATTGAGCAGCAGATGAAAGCACCTCGATATTGAAGAAAGGTAAGAGCACTGATATAAAGTAGTACCTCGAGGTATCTGATAGGAGAGATAAAAAGAACCTTGATATAGCTGAGGAAGAGATGAAAGCATGGATATTGAGGAGCAGATGAAAGTACCCCTTGATATTGAGGGAGCAGATGAAAGCATCCCTTCGATATTGATGAGCAGGATGAAAGGACCTTGATATTGAAGAGCAGATGAAAGCAATTCTTTTGATATTGAGGGGAGCAGATGAAGGCACCTCGATATTGAGGAGTAGATGAAAGGACCTTGATATTGAGGGAACAGATGAAAGCACTTGATATTGAGGGAGCAGAGATGAAGGCACCCCTTGATATTGGAGGAGCAGATGAAAAGGAATTCCTTGATATTGAGGAACAGATGAAAGCGCACCTTGATATTGAGGTGAAAGCAGTATGAAGGCAATTCCCTCGATATTGAGGAGCAGAAAGGACCCTTGATATTGAGGAAAACAGATGAGCACCTGAGGCTGAGGAATAGATGAAGGCACCTTGATATTGAGGAGCAGGGATGAAGACCTTGAGTTATTGAGGAACAGATGAAAGCACCTGGATATTGAGGACAGATGAAGGCACTTTGAGGGCTGGTGTTCGTGATGAAAGGACCTTGATATTGAGGAACAGATGAAAGCACCTGATATTGAGGAGCAGATGAAGGCACTCGATATTGAGGAGCAGGAGAAAGGACCTTGATATTGGAGGAATAGATGAAACCACTGATATTGAGGAGCAGATGAAGCACTGATATTGAGGAGGTAGATGAAGGCAAGGTTTGGATATTGAGCAGCAGATGAGTACCTTGATATTGAAGAGCAGATGAAAAGTACTGATATTGAGGAAACAGGATGAGCAAATTTTGATATTGAAGAGCAGATGAAAGCACACAAATACATACTCACACACATACATATATACACATACATACACACATACATACATATACATATACATACACATATGCATACATAAACACAACACATACACATATACATTCATACTACACATACATACACATATACATATATACACACACATATACATACACACATACAGATTCACATACACACACACACATACATATACATACGTATATATATAGTATAGTAAATACACAGTAGAAAATAAAAAATAATAATAATATTAATAGTAATAATAATATTAACATGTCTGATTATTGTTCATAATCTGCAATAAAGATGATTTAATTTTGCCTTAAATGTATTAATAGAAGAGGATTTGATATCCTGTGGAGGTTGTTCAGTGTGACGCCCGCACACCACACTGCGCTGAGCCTGGACAGTGCGATGCACGGCACTTTAGGTCATGTGGTCGTCTGTGTTGATGTTATGAGACATGGCTGGAATATGTTGGGATATTACATGTAATGCTTTGAACACAAATAAACAAGTCTGAAGTAATATATCTGTAATTTGAGAAGCCAGAAGTCACAAAAGAGAGGGTTGGTGTGTTCATCTTTTGATTTATATGACATTAC